>NW_009209558.1:0-7077 GCF_000690835.1 Fulmarus glacialis
AATGATTCTATGATTCTATGGTTCTAAATTGAAGGGAACTGTTGAATGCTAATGGAAAGAAGGGGCCCTGATGGAAATTTCTTCAGGTAGCTTTGCTGGCAAAGTGTTTCTGTTAACTGTCCTCAGTTGGCACCTCTGTAACAATAGATTTTTAGGCTCCATTCCTCCTCTGCAGGAACTATCCACTTTCAAGCTAGCTCAAGACTTCAGAAATTCAGTAAGAGCTTTTGAGTCATCTCTGTTTTCGGCCTGATGTAGTTGTAGAAGTTGTTCACTCTGGATGGGTCAGGGACTAATTGTTTCCTAATAGAAATATATTCTTTTTTTTCAATTATCTGTAAATTGTAATTTTATCTATAATTAGTATTTGTATTACATACATTATATTGTATTTCATTGTACTGTATTGTATTGCATTGTATTATATTATACATATTTATAATAAGTAGGATAGAACATCACTCTTTACATTGTATTGAATAATCTGTGATTATACATCTCAGACTGAATTATTTTCTCCTTACATCCTTAGCTTCTAAGGTAGAGGAATTCCTCCTTCCTTTTCTTTCATTTTCTTTACTTCGCCTGTAATTTTTGAAAGCGAATTTGATACTTACTCAAGCAAAAATGTGTAACAGTTTTGACAGCCCTCTGTTACTCCATTTCTTCCTTCAGCTATTTCCATGTACTTACACTAATTAGCAGAACTATCCATAGGATAGATTTTTCTAATGGAATAACCGGCATGTATGCATGCATGCATGCATGTTCACATGTTGCTTAAGGAAAGGTCAAGGTCGAAACTACCAACATATTTCATAGTAGAATTTCTATTCTGTCTGTCATTTGGGCTTTTCCTTCTATTATTTGTGGAATGAGCTACATACACTCAAATGTGGCAATGGCTGGCATTTTTTTTTTTTAATTGGCACTGAACAACTTCTGTGTTACTGATATCCTTAGGACATAAAGACAATCTAACACTATTTTATTAAAAGATCTTTTTAAATTATGTATAAAAAGTATTATCAACTTTCTGCCTAAAGAACCATTTTTGTTCATATTGTGCATGTCAATGGAATCCCACTGTGGAATCAGTCTTACTGAAATGAGTTAAAATGTCTGAACAATAAAGGTTATATTCTAATTTTACAGCAGCTGCCAAGGAAGACTAGGCTTCACTACACAGGATTATATTTTGACTCAGTTGTTCTGGATGGTTTACTGTGTGACAGAGAAGCTAAAAGCTATGCTCATTCTTTCAGGCTTTCCCCCTTGCATTTCCAACCTACTTGAAAACAGCAGAAAAAAATAGTTTAAAGTACTTCTACAACGTGGTCCATTGCAGATCATGGTGTTATTCAGTAATGAAAACTGTAGTATAAATAAAAGACTTAATGTTGCACAGTCTTTTGCAAAATGAACTCAAAGGAACAGTAAGAAAACTGGTGGGCTGAAGAATGATCCATTTATTTTTGGTTTACAGTAAATCCAATTTATGGTAAGAATGAATAGCTGAAAGTTTGCTCCTTATGATGTTCAAACAGCCTGGAATATGCCAAAAGAAAGATAAATGAATGCATTAGTTACATTGTTCAGCTTGATGGTTTTATACTTATGTAATTGTATGGCTATGTACTTACATAACATAAAAATTCTCCAAAAGTCTGTGTAGCTTTCACTCCATAGGTAACTACATTTTTCTGAAGGAAACTTAAGTAACAACCAGAAAATTCAGAGATGTCACCACCATGACCACACTAGTCAAGGTTTATTTTCTTTAATCCTTGTATTCACAAGCTGAACATTTTTGCATCTGAATCTTCTCAGAAGTCTTAGAGGAAAGGCATTCTATGAGCGTTTTTAATGTATGTAGTAATAATTGAACTCACTTTAAAGCAGAATAGCCATGATTAAATCTATTAAATTATACAGGCAAAGCAAAGCTGTACTATCTTGAATCTTTTCTATAATAGTATAGTGGTTAAAGCAATCAACCAGAAAATGAACTGGTTTTAGCTATTCTTCGTTCTTCCTTCTGAATTGTTTTATGCCTGCTTTTGGTATTGTTTGCACATTTTATTTGATGTTTTTTTTTAATTAAAAATGTGGAAGCAGTACCTCAGTAAAAAGTCATGTTCCAGGATTTTTTTTCCCTTTCCCATGCATGCAAGGGTTACTTAGGTCTGAGTTTCAGGGTCAGTGCTTTTCTTGAATGATTTCTCTCTTGTTGGCCCCATGAGTCATTCTTTTTTTTTGGCACAATGATCAAGGTGCAAAAGGAATGGTAGGAAATTACTCAATCCTATAATTTTTTGTTAGGGCTCTATGCTTGGAAAGTCTTTTGGTGTCAGGAAAAGCCAATGTCTCCTTCACCCCTTATTAAATTTTCAAAATACAAAGTCAATCACAAGCATACTTTAAGCCTATGTATTGTGTTCTCAGTAAGCAGTGAACTGAAGAAAGACGAGTATCCCAAGAAATGAAAAGTAAGGAATCTGTATCAAGCCTCTTACCTTCAGTATCTAGTTCAGCTAATGTTTACTTCCTACCTTGAAGCTAGTGGTATCTGAAGTGTAATTTAAAGTGTTAGAAAAACAGTATCTCTACCCTGCACCTAAATTACAAATGAGTAAACGACTTCAGATGTCAAATTCTCAAGCAGTATTCCCATTTCAATACTAACCTCAATTCTGGGCCATGCAATACTGTTACACAGTGACAGTGAATTCTTTAGGACTTAATAGAAGCTGTTTGTCTCTTGTTTTCCACAATGAGAATATTAAGACAATACTTTGTATTACTCCTACAGCTGTACTTAATGAGACATTCATTCCTGATTTCAGTGTGTAAAGGACTAAGTATACTTCTTAGTATTTATTTGTAGTGTATTTTTTACGCATTATCAGGACTGCTTAGAAGGGAGGTTAAGGAGGTTAAGGTGATGAGTAGGGACATGGCAACAAAAATGAGTCCCGTGACCAACAAAAAGTTCAGTATAGATTTGTGTTGAATGAAAAATACACGAGTAATGAAGGGCAAGAATGAGATAGCAGTAAACAAGTGGCTTTTTTTTTTATCAATACTCATCACGTGTTAGTCACCAGCTGTTCCATGTGCTGATACACTAATCTAAGAGGGCAAATAAAAAATTTTACGTATGACTTTTCACTAGTTATTTAATTTTAACGGATGAAGTTTGTTTAAATTAAATCCACTGCAACACAATGTATTTAGCTTTAAAATCTGAAATGTCATTAGAACTGAAAAAATTTGTCACAAAAAAAATTAAAATAATTTTCTAATCAAGCTCATGTTGAATATGCTAGGCTACAATTGTATATCCACAATTTATTCATTGGTATGAGATCTGTTTGTAGTGCAAAATCAGTAGATTTTTTTTTTTTCTGCCTCAATATTAGTAATCTGGCGAGGGGGGCAATTTCTTGTAAATCAGCTTTAACATAGCTTTTTTGTGGTTTTGGGGGGTTTGGTTGGTTGGTTTTGTTCATTTGGGTTTTTTAATTAAATTCATGGCACTGGAAAGATGTTGGTGTTCATCACACCTAAATACATGTTTACATTTACACCTAAACTACCTACTTTGGACTGCCATTGGGGTTTATGACAGGAAGTAGGATGAATTCCATATAACTTAACTGAAAAAAAGATTAATTTCAATTAAGAATTGCCTTGTTTCTGTTATTTAAAGACACTGTTTCAGATGCAGGTGTCAGCATTGTAGATATGCATGTTTATTCAAATCAATCTTGCACATAGTACATTTCCTGAATTTATGAAGAATGAATATGACTAAAAGCCAATGATCTTTTTTCCTTACAAAGTGAGAAGTTATTCTAGATTTTACCTCAGCTACCTGATTTACCTGGAGTATCAAATTAAAAGCAAACTCTGTCCTCATTGTTTTATCGTCATAATTTTCATATACTGATCATCTCTCATAATCCCTGAAGTTACACTTTTCTGTTTCAAAGTAGGTAACATTGGTGTTCAATTCCTAAAACAGAAAGTGATTTTCTTGGGAATTCTGTGATTACAGCACTGATGACAAAGAATTAGCTGAGGAAAGAACATAAAATATCATGAGCACACTGAACCTAAACCTCTACCCTTTCTTTAACAATGACACTTGAAAATAAGCTCACTCTGACATGGTCATTTTTTGTTAGGTTCAATCTTATGGAGGATATGAACTAGTTCTGTAATAAAAATTGAATAATCCAATAGGTAATCACGTCTCTAATATTAAAGAGAGGGATGGGCACGGTTTATTTGTTTGTGGTTTTGTTTCATTTGTTTGTGGTTTTGTTTCATTTGTTTGGTTTTGGGTGGGTTTTTTTGTGGGTTTTTTCTTACCTTTTCTTTGCTGAAGCTAGTTGTACATTTTATGGGGTAATATTTATGCTATCTATTTATCTATGTATCTGTCTTTTTAATGTGTATGACTGTGAAATTTCATGCTATCTCTGTTTTGCCAGTTTCAGACATACATGTGAGTCCTGGCCATAACTTCATAATTAGATGACATTGTGGCTAGTACTGAACCCTCTCCTTCATACACCATCTGTTTTCATAAACACTTTTCTTTTTTTTTTTTTTTTTTTTTTTTTTTCTTCCCAGAGGTACAATATCCAGAGAAGGACTAGAACATGGTCCAAGAGGTTTTTGACCTGAAGGCCCAGAGATCCAAATTGTCCTGTAACACACATCAGCAGGTAAATCTAGATACAGGCTATGGGTACATCAGCGCTGTCATTTTGAATCACTTCCTATTTTCTTTCTATTTCTTATTTAGATGACATATTTTCTAGGTTGCTTACAGGAGCCACTATAGGGGAAAACGAGGTAGGTCCCTTCAGTGGTACAGCTATAAATGACCTGATTTGTGAGGCAGTCCTCTTACTATCTTTGGCACAAGACAAGTAAATTTCAACTCTTTCAGAGCATTCAGACACATTATTTATTCATCTTTCAGTCGCAGGAATGTTCCCCAATCACACAGAGACCTGGCAAGGTTGTTTGATGCAGAATAGTTTGAATAGCTCTCAGCACTACTGCTTGAAATTAAAAATCAATGGAGTACTATAAAGATGTAAAGAATTGCATCAGAAAGGCTAAGATAGGTGTGAATGGAGAAGGAATGGGAATATCTGTGTGTGGAGGCACCAGCAGGAACACACAGCAAGGAAAGGGCTCTCAGTGTCGGTGTTAACGGCATCCAGATTAGCAGGTCATCAGCACCTCAGCACATCTATATGCAGTTTCATAAAACACACAGATTTCGAGTCAAGGACAGTGCTGGTTCACAGATGTGTACCGGATTAGATACACTGCCAGCTCTGAAAGGATAAAAAACAAGGCCTATCTGAAATCTGCATGTGGTCACTAACCCAGGAGACATGAAGAGGAGTTGATAATTGTTTTCCCCTGTCCTCCACATCATTGCAAAGGATGCATCCTAAGAACTGGGCATGAGCACTGAGGTGACCAACTGCTGGCCAGACAGCCTGAACTTCTACCCTGGTCCCTGACCACTGGGCAGACCTCCTGGGCATCACCTACATTGTAATGCTTGTGTGGTAAGAAAGAGTGGGAGTGAGTGAAGCAAGTTTTGTTTCAGTTTTTCTTTTAAATAAAATCACTTTTCCCTCCTATAATATCTTGTGTCTATATTCACTGCATTGTGGATACAGTGCAAAAGTATTTCCTACAAGGGTGTGTAACAAGTATCCACAAAATTACAGAGAGCAGGTTAAAGGTATGTGTAGTGGGAATAAGGTACTGCAGCCACGTGGGCACACAGCAAAGTAAGCCTGCAGTGTAATACTGAACCACAATTCACTCCATACACTATACAGCATGGATAAGGCCAGTCTGCATCAATAAGCTGTGTAAATGCAAACGACTTTGCACCAGGTGCCCTGGAACAGAGTATTACCACGTGGCTGCTTTCCAGGACCTTTAAAAAGAGCTTTTTTTAAGGACACAGTAATAATAATTAACAGGTTAATATTGTTATGAGATAAATATATATAGCACAGGGACTCAAGTGGTAGCTTTCTGGCCCGTTTCACAAAAGAAAGGCTTTGGGTTTTATGTATATGTAAATGAGTATAGAGCATTTTTAAGGCAGAGAGCCTGTTCTTGTCACTTCTAATCTGCAATAAAATTTCATCATGTGAGAAATATGCATGAGGATTTGAATAGGCATGCATCCAGTGTATTATCATAGCACAGTATTGGAAACCATCTTTCTTAAGTAAAGAAGGACTATCTGCAAATAGCTGACGTACAAAATGTCTCCATATTGGCATTTGAACACAGTAGTCCTTTCAGAAAAATGAAAATGGAGATGAATGGGGACTGATGTGCTATCTGATCAACTTCTTCTGGTCTGTCACATCTATAGTCAGCTTTCTTTGGCACTGTAGGCACCTTCATACTCCATGCTGCTTCTGAATTGCTCAAAAAAAATTAGTACCAGAAAGAGAAAATTGGAGGACTTCCATATGCAATATTCTTTCCAAATTTACAGCAAATGTTTCCTTATTTACAAACGACCGGCCTGGCTGAACGGGGAGCTCTTGCTGGGACTCAGGAAAAAAAAGAGAGTTTCCTATTTGAGGAAGAAGGGGCAGGCAACTCAAGAAGAGTACAGGGATCTCGTTAGGTCATGCAGAGAGGAAATTAGAAAGGCAAAAGCCCAGCTAGAACTCAATCTGGCCACTGTCATAAAAAACAACAAAAAAATGTTTTTACAAATATATTCAAGACAAAAAGAAAACCAAGGAGAATCTCCATTCTTTATTGGATGTGGGGGGGGAACATTGCCACTGAGGATGAGGAAAAGGCTGAGGTACTTAATGCCTTCTTTGCCTCAGTCTTTAATAGCCAGACCAGTTGTCTTCAAGGTATTCAGCCCCCTGAGCTGGAAGACAGGGACGGCAAGCAGAATAAACCCCCTATAATCCAAGAGGAAGCAGTTAATGACCTGCTACGCCACCTGAACACTCAGAATTCTATGGGACAGGATGGGATGCACCCGAGGGTACTGAG
>NW_009209559.1:0-18616 GCF_000690835.1 Fulmarus glacialis
AGTCCAAGCAAGAGCTCCCCGTTCAGCCAACATATAACTGCTTAAACCATTAGGTCCAAAAGTATCTCAAATATAGTGTCAAAAATGAGTTTTAAAGGTCTCCAGCCATTAGATAATCTTCCCGCGTAACTCTTTTTGCGCACCTTTGGCTTGACCTTAATGAAAGCATGAGCTTCTCCAACTCAGATCACAGCTAAAAATCCCAGGACCTCACTTAATTCAGGGCTCCTCCAGAGACCATACCTGCTCTGAAGTGAAGAGTGAACTGCTCACTGGAAGTTATGTCAAGCACCAATACAGTTAACCAAGATTACTTCTGAATGTTGAAGGTCAATATATGTTGCTATGTTTTAGAGAAGATGAATTCAGAAGTCAGGATGCTTTCTTAATAAAACCTGCCAGTCACAGAGCAGAACAACTGCTGAAAATCCTACCTGAAACCCAGTTTGTCAGCACCCACCTTCATTGCTTCTAGACACCCTCCTACCCAGTGTGTCTCCTTATTCTCTTTCTGTTGTCTTCTCCTTGAGCAGATATCTTTGAAGTCTATTTGATGGGAGGGGCTATGGACATAATTGAATGCTAATATCCAGCACCATTGCTCTCCCCCCACACAGGGGGTTGTTTCTCAGGTTTATTATCCTATTCCAGTCTGAAGGACCATTTGGCAATATTGACCAATGTAATGGCAAATACCTTCAGCATTCTGGTCTGCTAGTTTTCCTTTAGCCCATTTAATTTCATATTTTCACCAGCATATAGCTTCCTTGTGTTTCCGAGGGAAGCTCACATTGCATAAATTCAGCATAAAAACAAGACAAGCATTCTCTATGTACCGAGAATCTTCTTACCCACCTCAGATGATTGCTTACTTGCTTTCTGGCTCCCTATTAAGATGAATTCCTTGGCTATTGGCCCAAATATAACTGATGAAGATCGAGAAATGAAGTTTTAATAGCCACAAAAGTCACACATTGTTACTGCTGCCTTGTAGGTCCTCCGATTTACAGAAGCACAGACCAGCTCCTGCCTCAGTCATTGGAAGATACTGAATCAGTCACTTGAAATAAGCCATCTTTCAGTTGCAAAGGTGTAAGGGTGTATACTGGTTGTTGGGGACATGGGACTTTTGTGATTTTAATGTGCGTAGTAGTATCTTCCGTTTTCTTGTGCGACACTTCTTTTACTCAGCAGTATAAATCTGGGGACACTATCACTATCCTAGGTACTTTCATATCTAGAAATGCTGCTTTTCAAAGTTTGCACTGAAACACCAAACTCCTGAGAATCTTTTGACCTTCAGAGTCCTTTGCAAATTGTTTCTCAGACCACCTACCTTATTAGAGCTGATTTCAAAACAAATAGAGAAAGAAGTTCTCACATACCACCTCCCATCCTGTGAGGCATTTTATGCACTGGGGGCTTTTATACATTTTAAAGCAACTTTTTCACTTACAGACATAGTGGTTTCCTGCTCTTTGTTACTACATGTTGTTAGCCCCAAAGTATGCAATTATCAAGTGATTGCATCAGAAAACCTGCTGATTATAGCAAATTACTTCCATATCATTGAGAGGTTTGCCAATTTTGCAATGTATTTTCCTCTTGAACCATTTCCCACATCTTGCAGGCACCACACTATATGCCTGACATATGTTCTGCAAAGCAAAAACCTCTGCAACAGAGCACTGCTTGGGGCACCTTAGGTTATGTACCATTTGATTGGACATTGAAGGTAATAGCAGGGGTTGGAACAGGAATTCAGGAGTCTTAACAGTTCCCACTTCCCCTCTGCAGAAAATATAGCAGTCCCCCCTAACACACAACACTGCTAGACCCTGGCCCATTTTGGGTCTCTGAGTAGAAGCACAAGAAACATTTGTCCAGAAGTCTTGCTGCTGGAACTATTGAAATCAAAGCCATACGAGTTCAAGACACTCGCAATGCTGAGTAAGGAGCTGAAATCTAAATACTCCTTATGGGATAAACGTTACCCTTCAAAGGGAGACTAGCAGTCAAGAAAAGAAAGGTTTCATCCTTCGCAGAAGATAAAAATGGAGAGCCACAAACGGTTCTGAGCAAGTAATCCTGTTGCTAAGACTTGAGCAAAGATGAAGACACAGCATGTGAGGACAGACCTTGAAAGGCTGGCTCCCAGTACACTTAATACAGTGCAAGAGCATAACAGAGGAAAGAACTGATGAAATATTGGGGGAGAGGGGAAGACAGCTCTAATTTTTTGTTCAAGGGTACTGCTGACTAGAAAGAATAACAATTTAGGAGCTGTGTCCA
The DNA here is from genome assembly GCF_000690835.1 of Fulmarus glacialis. NCBI lineage: Eukaryota > Metazoa > Chordata > Aves > Procellariiformes > Procellariidae > Fulmarus > Fulmarus glacialis. The sequence continues at coordinate 2,293 of NW_009209559.1, forward strand.
AGACTTGTAGATCCAACCCAGGGGAACTAGGTTGGCAAGAAAAGTATTCTTTTGTTGTCTGTCCAGGAAAAAAACCACAGGTGCCAATGCAGACACATAAACACGTGGAATGACATGAAGGAGACAAAGAGCTTTGAATTGTGGCAGCTCAAAAGGAACAAGTGAGAGAGGCAGCAGGTCCCAGCTGCTTTTTGAACTAAGATTTATCAACACACCTACTCTCTAAATTCAGGAAGGAAAATGAGACTCAACACTTGTAACATACTGCAAGCACATTAGCAATCCTTCAACCAGCAGTTTTTCAAAGCTTGCCAAATCTAACTTTATAATGGAAAGTCAGTCAAGAGGCACAGAATTGACAATGTAGTTTTTAAAATGCAATACAGTTTGTCTCAAAATGGTTAAAATTAAATTATTCCATTTTGTATCAAACAAAACCTCACGCAAAATCATTTTAAGGAATATTGCATTCTAACGGGAAAATGTTTCCCTTCAAAGTATTCAGAAGTGAATAAAGCTGTATTCTAATTCATAACTTCTTTCCAGAGAAACACGGCCAAGTCCCTAAGTTCTGCTGTACCTTTTAGAAATGTATGCATGGACAGAGGTATCTAACGTTTGTACCTGAAGTCCCAAAGTTTGGGGAATCTTGCACTAGCTTTAGATACCAGACAAGGTCAAAATCATCAATACAAATCTCTGAGAAATGATGACAAATAGAAACAGAAGTTAGGTTGTCACCGTGAATTTCTGTGTACTCTAATTAGATATACTTTAGTAATGCATAAAATCATATCCACTTCGGTTACATAACCTGCCGAGTGTGATAGAGTGGAAATAGAAGTACAGAGAAAAGCAGGAGGATACAGCTTCCAAAGCAAAGGAGATTTTTAAAAAGAAAAAAAATCAAGGCAAATTCAAAGCTGTTATATTTGCTGCTGCTGCAAACACAGTCGTAAAACTTTCCAATAACATGATGTTATTCCAATCTTTCAATCTTGAAAAACATGATGTTATTTCAGTCTTGACTGGGCAACAAGTTTGAATAAAAAAACAATTTTTGAATGTTCTCAATATTATGTTTCCTCCTATGCTTTCATTATAACACAGCTCATTGTAACCCCGGCCTCAGTTACATCATTACATTGCATCAATGATATTATTAAAACTAATATTGGATCTAATTTGAACTATGGCGACTAGGAATCAGAACAGAACAAAAAAGCTGAGAAAAAAACCAAAAGGTGATTACTCCTTTTCAAAATACTTCTGTAAATATCATCATTTTAACATTCTTATTGTTAATATTAGTTAACAGTATTAACCAATATAGAACAAGTTTAGTAACTCTGCTGAGCTCAAATGTCTCACACAACTCTCAATATCCACTCAAGAGTTTTAAAATCCACAGGGCAAAGAGCCATCTACGTACTTCTTGTGAAAGAGTGATCAAATGCAAACTAAGAATCTCTACAGGTGTCACTATTGAACTAACAAGAAAGTTAAACCTTTCTAAAAGATATATGCTGTCATTTACTTTTCCCCAGAATGCAAAAATGGTTGCACTTAGGTAGCTATTCCATACATGCAGTATGCATCAAAGTGGCAAGGAGTGCAAACAGAAGACAAAGCCAGATACCTGCAGAAAAAGCAACTGCATGAAAAACATAGAGCTAACAGGGACTCTCCGTATCTTACCAGACACCTATTTATTGTTTTTCCCTATTTCATCCTCCTCCTCCCTTCTGCTTTCATGTTAGACATGCTTACCTTAATGAATGACTACGGCCACTCATGATCTCAGGCAAACACTAGAAATTCAAAAGCACACCAGTGGTCCTAATGAAGTCAATGCAGATTTCTTTATGGGGGGAAGGAAGGTGGGAGGGATATGAAACTTCAGTTGCTGGGTAGCCTCTATACATACACCAGTGCTTCTACCTTTGAAGAACTTGTCCGGAAGACGGTCATGTACCTACATCAGGTTCAAATTTTTCAGTTTATATGTCAGTCAACACAGAAATTAGTCTTTTTCCTATCCTATTGTCCCTATACTGTTTGTAATGAATACGCCCTTTTTTTGCAAAGTGTCATATACACAATTCACATACTCTTCAAGGACGAAAAACTGAAAATATTGTGGGAAATCAGCAAAACTCCAGAAAAGGTTATTTGTTCATTTATTTTTAAGAAAAGGACTCAAACCCAAAATCCAGTAGGAATAGCAGAGATGGTTTTAGTGGCTGTCTACCAAGTTATATACACGGCTTATTTGTAGACTGCTTTTACAAGCTTCACATTCATTCTAGCTCCTCAAGTGTACAGTCCTGCAGTTTCAATTTCCATTGGTACTAAACTGACCCCTGCTGGCATGATTTGTAGTTGTTGAAAACATTTGGATTTTTAATAAAGGTTTATAAGGATGGAAACAATTTTTTTAATGGCACCCAAAAGTGTGCTAATCCACCTCCTTGTACAAATCTTTGTAACCCAAGGAACTCACAAAATTAGTTTCTGACATGATCCAGAAAGGAGCAATCAGAGTATAGGGAGGAAAAACGAAGGCAGACATAAGATTATGTGGCTATTCAGCAAGTCTGTGTATAAGAGATAACACTTTCTCCCCAACCTTAAAACCAGATAAACTCTTCATAACAAAATGATGTCACTTAAAAAAAAATTAAAACTATTAATATAGTCATGCATTTTTGAAGTTGCATTATTTGAGGGTTAAGATAATCGACTTTTGGGGGGTTTAGTATAATGTTAACAGCAAGTGTTGAAACTGACGGGGGTTTTTTGGAGATTTTTTCCTCTGTTAGGTTAGTTTTTCCCAGAGAATGCTCACGTAAGGATGCTGTAGAGTAATAAAATTCCCCCACATGGATCCCATCATGAAATTTTCTCAGAAATCTTAACTCGAAGGGAAAGCTGAAGCCTGGCCCAAGCTTCAGCATCTCATGCAAATAAAACTATTCATCAGGAGAAAGGTCACGTGAAAGTTGAGAAAGCGCTGTCATATTTTCCTACAGGTCTTGAAAGTGCTTCTTAATAGGTCTGATTGCATTTCTCCCCCATTTCTTTTTCTGCCAAATTTCCTTTGTCGCTATTCGCTGTCTGGGATGCACAAAAAAGGCAATCCAAGCCAACACAAGGTTTCTTCTCACGCATACACGTACACGTGTAAATGGGTTGGTCCATGCATCTTTTTTTAAAACAAATCAAAACAAATAGCACCTAATTCTTTCCGTAAGTCCATAATGAACATGGTCACTGTGATGAAACAAATGAAGATGAGTGTGCTTCGTACATGTTTTGACATTGAAAACTGTTAGACAAAAAAACTGAACCCACAAACAGCAGAACTCACAAAGCCTAGTCTCCTTGGCTTTTATTCACAACATCTCTCTCTGCTTCAATTATCTTGTGTCTATTACTATATCGTGGTGGCCATTTCCTTAGTAAAAACACTAAGAAGTCTCTTCTCACCTACATGTGTATTTTCACAAAACTTGTAGTAATAGCTTTGAAACCTCTGTCCTTCTATTAAATGTGGTGGTGATGAGTTGGCAGTTCTAAAAGTTATTGGGGAAAGAAGAAATTATTGTCAGACAGACAATACAGAGCATGATCAACTAAGTCACATATTTCCTTAGGGAACCAAGGCAAAAATGGATGTGAATTGAAAATAGAGACCGCGAAAGGAAAAAGGAAGTTACAGAAGAAAAGAGCTAGAAAGTAATGTTGGGGTGGTTCTTTTTTTCCCTCAGGACAGAATAACTAAAGAGAGTGGCATAACAGCACAAAGCAACTGAAAACATTGAAATAACAGCTTGGGAAAACAGGGTCAAAAACCACCCCGCTTTTCAGAGTACCTGTTTTTTCTGCATCCTGTCAAAAATAATTCATTTAGTTGTTTTACTCATACAATATTTTAGTCCTTTTAAACAATTGCAATTGTAGCATGCAAAGCTATATATGCTTGGAAAGAAAATACTGAGAACAGCAAGATGGGGGATGAAGTTTAATTTAATAGACAATACAGACTAACACTCTGCAAAGACACTTTTGGGAAAACTAGAAAAAGAAGCAGCAACTTTGTGAAGTAGGCTTTTACTCTATTCTGATTTACCCCACCAGTCTCAGGGTAGATTACTATAGACATATGTGCACACATGTCCCCAGTAACCTATAGGCAAGCTGTTGTATACATGTTTGAGTGTCACATGCACATGTGTGCAAAGTACAGTTATAAAAAGCTTCAAGAATATATCTGAAACATTTGGATAGCTGGGATTGATGAAGTGTCATTTGTGGACATGCACATATTTTAGATAATGCAAAGCAGGTAGTAAGTCCTGATAACCAACAATTGCTAAGGCATTTATAACATTCCCAGATACAGGCTAAAAGATATGACCACAACCCTGTAAATGAGATTTTAAAAGACTCTTTAGCCAGGTCTTGTATTTGTTGCTGTTGTTATTATTAGGTTATCACATCTGTGTTTGGACATTCTGAAATATTACCTGCTTTTATTTAGCATTTAAGAATATTAAGATCTACAACAGAGAATTAATACACACTCACACAAGGAAATGTTATGATTAAATTATTAGGATGATCTAAAATCTTACCTTAAATGAGGATTTTTTTTTTTTTTTTTTTTTTTTTTTTTGTTAAAATGGATACAAACGCTATGAAGGCTGTATATTAGTGCATACATTTATGCTTTTTAGTCAGAAGAGGAACATCTTAAAAAGTGAGAAAAATACTACTTCGGGTATGGAACTGAGGTGATCCTTATGCCCGTGGGACATTTTTCCCCCACAGCTGGCACCAGTTATGTACATCCACTCCTTTCCTTCCTACAGTATTGAAATCAAAACAAAGATTCAAATGTAACTATTTAAAGAAAAGGGGGGGGACAGGGGGGACCTGCTTTCTGGCTAGACAACTATTCCCAGCCACCATTTTGTAAGCTGCCCCAGCATACACACTTAAACATAGTTATTTCATTATTTCTTGGCTTTTCCAACTGATAACAAATTTTTGCTGGTTCTTGAAGACTGAAAGTCACTCCTGCAGATCAAAAATGGTTTAGTAGAAAAAGAGAACAGTTTATTAATTTATTATATTGTACTTCTTTGGGAAAGCATGATTTCAAGCATTCGTTTACTTTAAAGATACAGTATTCAGTTTTACATCCACAGTTCAATAATCAACAGATTAATTCAGTTGTATTCACTGAGGTTATCAGCCAGCCAATGATAAATTATACACGCTTCTTCATTCAAGAGACATTTTCTACTCCACATTTTGAAATTAGTAATACTGGACATATGTTTATCCAGTCTCATATACAATTAGAAGAAACATATACTACAGCAAATCAGAATGTCCTGCAGGATTCTGATTTTTCCTGGGCAAATGCTTAAGTAATTCAGCACATAAAATTTGAAATTTGTTTGCAAAGTGTGCAGAAGTACTGAAAAGATCAGAGAGGTTCAGACTGACATTCTGTATTGATGAAATCACACTACCTGTGAACTGCCTCTTTACTAGACCAGGCTGTCTAAAAAAATTATTCCAGGGATTATATAAAGAAGCAAATGCCTTATATAAAGAAGCAAATGCCTTATATAAAGAAGCAAATGCCTTATATAAAGAAGCAAATGCCTTTTGTGCATACTCTGGGTTTTTTGCAATGCCACATTCCAAACTAATGGAGGATAGTGACAAAACCTATGAACCTCCTTAAATTGTATAATACAAGCTTGCTGCTGTCACTTACCAGCTGTAAATTTCTTCCAGCCATGTGTCAACCTCATTTCTACAAGGCAAATATTTTATATTTCTAAGCATTCAAGTGGAACTGTATGTGGTGTGCTACAAGGAAATGAGTTAAAAACACTCTAAAGTAAACTACTGTAGCTCAAGGAAAAAGCCAAAGCAGAGGAATGCATAGTGCAAAATAAACTATTAAAACAAACAAACAAACAACAAAAGCCCCCCCTTAATTCCATGTTAAAATCTTGAACAAGCAAAGAATTAAAGACAGAGTGATCCAACTCTGTAGTAAGAGATGGGTCAGCAAGAATTCTAGCTTGCATTATTGATTTTTCAATATACTCAGCAAATACATTTCTGCCTCAGTTTCTTCATCTGATCAATATGAGTAAAATACTGAACAACTCAATAATAAACAAATTAAACAGGAACATTCTAAAGATACAAATAACATTTCAAACCATTCTACAGAAAAAACAGAAGTTTAATATCTTTTGTCCCTGCTTTGTCATCTTGCATCTTCTATTAATCACATACTAATTTTAAAAGTTAAAGACTAAATACATACATAAGAACATAGGTTCATATAATAGGGTGCTGACCTTCTGAATTATAGAAAGAGAATAATTCTGCTTATGACATGAAATGCTATTTCAGCTACTTAGTTGAGAAAGCAAGACCTCTTGCCTATCCACTCAGTTGCATAAGAGGTTAAGCACCTTGCTGGAATAGATAAGCCTTATTCCTCAAACAGATAAACCATGTTCTGAAAGCAAACACAAGCTTAGGTTGCCCATACTCCACATCAGAAGCCAGGACTGCCTTGGCACTGGGTCCCAGCTAACCAACCCTAATCAGAGAACAGCTCAGGTTCACTTCCATGCTAATAGTGCTGGTCACAGAGTCTCCTATTTCGCTAGCTGAGAGCTTTACAGGAGTACGTTCAAAGCTGCCTGCAAAACACTGTACCAAAATGCTCAAAGTCACCTCTTTGGAAAGGCTAATTTTGCTCAGGGTATCAAGCAAACTTGAGTCAATTAAGGTAATTTAAAAAAAAAAAAAAATAAAAAGCACACAGATCAAATCCGACAAGTACCTGGTCAAATCATTTTCAAACATTTAAGGATAAGACACATTTAATTGGAGAAATTTAAAGATTGGGTTAGATACTTCTCAGAAAAAAATTAGAAGTAAAACTATACTTCCAATGCTTCCTAGCATCCTTGTGCCCTAAACAAGTAGAGCAGTCTTCGCTATACGCTTGTAATAGCACTATTTGCAAACTGCATACCTTAAACATAGTTTCTTAATAAACTATGTCTCTTTGTTTCTACTTTTGAATACATATAAAGTACAGTTATCATACAGAATTGGTAACTGAAATTCAATGTTTTGTTCTGTAAATTGTATTTACATGTCCAGAGCAGCGGTATATAATGGCAGAACTTGCAGGTGACTTGCGTTTAGCCAGAAGTAGACCACACGTTTGGAGGCCATTAGGAGTGTAAGAGGCCCACTGCACCTGGTTCTCTTTATGATCTAGATCTTGCTGCTTATTTATATGTGGACTTCAGCTCAGTTTCAGATAAGGTAGTTTCCTAAATTAAGATGAATAAATAATGATTCTTCAAAAAATGCAGCAATCTTCTTTACAGATGGTAAGAAAGGCAGATGAATGCTGAGAAGCTTGGAATACTACCACATTAAAAATATGTAAACTTTCTGCTGACAGAGTTAGTAAGAGTTGGTAAGATAGCTTAGTCAACACAAATGCCCATATGTCTAGACCACCGAGTACAACCACAATTTGCACATACAGCGTGAGTAATCTATCTTATTCCAAACTGAGCAGGCACAAAAACATTTTTGACCAGAAATAATTTGTCTTACCCACATAAATACGCCACACACTTTAAAAGTCAACACAGCTACTCAACTGAATAAGGCAGCAGGATTTGGCTTTTTTGCGGATGTCTACAGATTTTGTTTTAAAAAGCCTTTTTCAGCTTTCTGAGAATTATAGTTTCCAGTGTTGATATGGCATGATGACTGCCACATCTCCTTTCAATACCAAAGATTAAGTCTTCAACAGACCAAATCCAATAAGGGGGTCAGGTTTTAGTGGGGTTCCTTTTGTTTTCTTTCTAATGGAAAAGGCTGATCTGTAAATTCACTGTTGCCGCCTGTGGAGGTTTGTTTAGCTTCCACAAGTACGTCAGTTTGTTATTCACAAGACTATCAGCAGAAAGAATGCAAAAGATATAATAGTATATGCAAATCTGAGGACAACCTTTCAGAATATTCATTCAACTGGCACATATAAATGGCTAATCTAGATTTTTAAACTGCATGTAATGGATAAATAACTGCTTTCTTGCAGTTCAAAGAGCATATCAACAAGAAGACTATCTAAACAATTTTAAGAAATCTGTAGGTCTGCTTCTTTTTTGCTTAATAGCAAAAGAATGGATTTGGTAATGGATAAAGTTCTCAGCAACTACAAATTTGAGGCCACTGAAGTTATGAGCTGTTCTCAGAGGCTCATAATTCTTCCGTATCAGTCATCCGTTTTGGCTGAAATTTTCCAAGCACTATCTGATTCAGGCGTTCTTTTTTGGGTAAAGAGTGAGGAGATCGGTGGGGAGGAGGGGAGACGTGAAAGATTTAGGCAATAACATCTCAAACATTTTTGAGGTTGATAAAAATACTTTCTTTTGCCCATAAAAGAAAAAAAAAATCTTATAATTATTTTGTTGGGTTACTGTAACACTTCTACACGTTAAAGTAATGATAAAATCTGTTAGAGGTGTCTAAAAATAATTCACCAGAAACCAAATTTATAAGACTTGGGAAAAATGCCAGCATAAAAAATTTCAGTACCAACTTGTTAGAGCTGAACTATCTTCTAGTTCTGCTCCAAATATGCATTAGCCTCTCAACTCCTATTGCCACTTTTGGAGAGCCAACAAGTAACTGGCTTTTCATGGGACCTTCCTTCATTTACTCACCTTGTAGTTTTTGAGAACATATCATTATGTTGATTAAATCAGTGCAAAAGAGCTATTGCTATTGCACTTGTTTCAGGGAATTCGTACTGATCACGATCATTATTAACATTCAAGCAACACTGAAAATGCACAAGAGATCATGTGTTTCAGTTTACATTCCTACTGCACCTTGTTGAAGTTCCACTCATTGCTCAAAGATGGGCAAGTGCAATCACAAAGTCCAGGTGTTTGGGCCCAATACTAGTAAAACCTGACTAAAAGAAATCTCAATCTCTTGCTAAAATCCCAAACCCTGTAGATGCAAAAGGTATTTACATTTCTCCCTTTTTGCAATGACTTTTCCAAGAAAAGAAATATATACAAGACATCCTAAGCATAACTAACGTTTCCAACATTGATTAAAGAAATTATGCAGAAACTGTAGAAAAGCAAACTAATCCCTGTTACATTGCCAAAACTGTTGTTTTTACTTTCCGTAAATACACTCCTCAGTTTAACAACAGCAATAAGAATGTTGTTAAGCTCTTTTTACTCAGCTGAAACTTTTTAATGCCACGGGCTTTTTGTATTAACAAGAAAACACCAATGTTATATTTTTGCCAAGAGAAATTAGACAAAATACCGCCAAAGAGCTCAATGAAGAAGCTGACAGATACAAATCCAAGACACTGACATTCTGCGAACACTGACAGGATTTAAATATACAGCAGCAGACCCTGGGGTCATGATACCCACTCTACCTGCAAAATTAAAAGATTTCGACCTTGACACCAAGGCGGAATGAAGCCACCAGCCCCAGACGGTTGGATTCCCTGGGCAGCAAAGATAAATTGTGAAACAATCGAGAGGCACGCCAAAGAGGGGGAGGAGGAAAGGACACGAGGGATCTGAATTCATAAAGGCAGAACAAAGACGAGGCTCAGAGGAAGCACAGAGATTTAAAAAATGGCTCTCCTCACAAATTTTACAAGCAAAGTTCATTTTTGCACTCGAAGATGTGCTTTTTAGCTTTAAAATCTTCCCAGCTTTCAAACAGATTTTTTTAAAGATTTGTAATGGCATTTCTAAATGCATCAAGGCATTTGAGTTTTTATAACTCAAACCACGCTGACAGAATACACACTATATGGCACGAAAATTGAGTAAGTGGTTTGGAAAAGGATGGCCTAACACACAAATCTGCTAAGCAAACCTACCACTTCCATGTGAAACCAGCAAGGAGCATCTCTCCTATTTTTACCACCTCTATCATTAGAGCTACATCATATTTCTCCTCAGCTCTTACCACCTTCCCAGATTCATCACTTCATCTAGTATCTTTTCTTGTTTTCTGCCTTTTTTTGTATCACCCTCAATCATAACCTGTAACCTATACATCAGCTCTTTTTGTTACCCATTTCTTGCACCCCACGCTCTGCTTTTTCTCTTCTCTCCCTAGCCCACTTCCTACTTTATGTTTCCCCCCACAACAGCCACCTATATTTCACGTGGTCTCTTTTTTTCCTGGGAAGCAACATCTTCAAATACTTACTCAAATCCTACTCTCTTTGGCTGGCTCTCTGTTACTGGCCTCCACTTCAGTGTGATCTCCTCTTGCTTTGCTGCCTGACCTTCAAAAAAAACTCTTGCAGCTAAACACAAAATTTACTACAAATACTGTACCTCATACAATCTGTTCAAAGACCAGTCCAGTCTGCAGCACCTCAGCAAACGTGACACCTGTGATCTTTCTTTGTACTGAAATTCTTTTGCTGTGCAAAATTCCAGTTTCCATTTAACATAAAGCAGTCCTTCCTTATTTTCTTCCAAATCCTCTCCTGACACAAAAGTGTGAGCGCAAGCCTTGTGGCATGCCAAGTGCACGGACTCATTTCAACCCCTAAGATAAGGGATGGGAAGGACAAAGGCAAGAGGTGGGAAGGGGGATTGAGGAAGGTTGGCTAAAGCCCACTGTGGGCAGATTCCTAAAAAAATACCCGAAGAGCAAAAGCCAAGTTAAATAAAAACCCAACTTATTGTTGCATTTCTTTCCCAAATTTAAATTAGTTCACTTCCAAGCCTATGCTATAATATTTTATACTTGAGTTTTGCAAAATACACAGGGGAGCATCTAGTTCTGTGCCACTGTGGCCTCCTTTGAATGAGAAGAAATTAGAGTTATACTGATGTAACTAATTCGCATTCCTTTTGCCTGATGATAGCTGTGAAATCAACAGTTAGCAAAAGAGGTCATGCTCCTACTTTCCTTAGAAGGAGAGCTCCTGATTGCTTTCTCTTTCCTACACTTGAGGAAGTAGAATATCACAATAGGGCATGCAGGAGCAAATGTTAACTCAACCTACAGTGGTAGAGGAAACGGAAACAGCGCTGGCATCATCAACCCTGAGGCTTTAAAATGCATCTAAACAAATGGGTCAGGAACAAAGGGTACACGTGGAAGTGTGCTCCATTCCTCAAAAGTTGGGAGCATGAAAGCATTCCCATTTGTAGATCCACATACAGCCTGCACACCAGCACATGCACAAATATACACAGCCCTTCTTTAACTACACGTATTTTGGTATTTTGTAGGAAACTGTTAGGTTAAATATTTGTTTCACTTTGTTCTATCTATCTTTTTCTTCACATGTTTAATACACAAGATTATGCAAATGTACCAACATATCAATTTTGATGAAATCCTATGATGGTCTACTTAAACTATCCAGGCTTTGCAACCTCTTGCATACAGTTTTGACATTGCCCAAAACCCAAGAACGATGAATTATTGACTTAACCACGCTATATCTTCATTTCTTGTAAATGGTTATATGCTGTAAATAGCAAGTGAGGAGTCTGCAACAGTTTCAGCTAACACAATCCGCAGAAAGCATCCATGATTTTCAATACAAAATTATGCTTAGACACAGAATAAAAAAATAAATGGAAAAACTCAGACCAACCAATCAGAAAATCCTGAAAAGGGGTGACACTGAAGAGAAATGCAATTTTTGTTGACCCAAGAAGCTTAGAATAATTCCTTTGAGCTGGAAGAGCACATAGCACCACGTGGGGAAAGAGAAGGGACTATCCAGTTCTACAAGTTCATGGCCCATGAGAAACTTCTCCTTTCCCTTAGTCAGTACAGACATTCACCCTCTCAGTGCTGGGAACTCAAGACTTAATCCTCAGGACCTGACAAGCTGATGTTACTGTGGAATCACCCTAACAAGTTAAAGACGCTGAGCCCGAAACCACTCAGGAATCTGGCCTTTCATATAGCCCCGGTAACTTATTCAAACCAGTCTTGATAACCATCCATGTCTATTGCTAGTTTCAAGATAATTGATACTTTTCTGAACAATCAGGGTGCCACATTAGAATTTGAAAAAACAATTTTACCATTCATTACAGCAGAGGAAAGTATGTAAATGCCATCCCTAAAAAGTTACAGACTACAAAACAAATGAGCACCATCCCAATTTTGCTAAGCACGATTTCAGTATTCCTGCATCTGAGAAATTCAGGAAGTAAAATTCATTACATCTCAGGATGCCTATATATTGAAATAAGCCATCAGTGTCTCACTCTGCCGGTCCAGTAACTTTACGATAGATACATAAATTGATGTCATTCTAGCGAGACAGAGGTGATAAACAGCATCTTGATAAAGGATGACCCCTTACTATCAGACCAATTACAAGAAATGCTGAACCAATAGCATGATAGTAGTGAAGGTGTTGAGCCATGTGAAACAGCAAACCCCATCTCTTTTCTCAGCTGGAGAAGTGCTGCCGAGGCTTATTAACAGTGGATAAAATGAAGATTCATCAAGCAAAAGAATTCTCACTTCATCATAGGCAATTGTTTCTGTTAAAATAGAGTTAACTATATTATGTTGTTCAGCTGGTTCTCAGAAAAAGCAAGGCAGTATCATAATGCAAACATTATTTTGTTACATTCTTAATGTATTATTTTATTTTAAAATGCATTCTTAATGCCTTTGCTTTTAGAATATGCACGCTTAATGCCCTAGTTTTTATGAACACTGGAACATACTGCCATTTACAAATATTGTAGTATATAACACTCTACTACAGAAAATCCTTGAGGCAGAACTTATCAGAACAAGTTAGTATGCAAAAAAAGCTGGTTATATCATTATCTTTTCACTGTAAGAGGCAAAGATTTGCATTGCTTATTTTATATTTGCCAGCAAATTGACATTTAATATTTTGCTAATTCTTTCTCCATCAGATAAGTTTCTTGGCAAAAAAGTGATACTTTCTCATCTTAAAATGTCAAAATTTCATTTACTTTTTGGCTTGTAAACAGTGCAGGTCCATAAAATCCAACTGTAGAGGGTTACAGAATCTCTCTAGGATTAATTATGCTTTTAATTAAATTAAAAGATTCCTCCTTACGTGACCTCCATATCAGTCCCATATGCACGTTATCTCTTCTCAGGCTTGTCTCAGAGGACAACAGACTCCCCATTACAGAACTAGACCATTTTCCCTTTTGTTGCATCTGCCAAGAGGCTGTTTGGAATTTAATTGCTGCCCTTATTTATGAATTATAGCTGCAGGAACAGTTGTTTGTGTGACAAATATTATATGAATTTGAATTTTTATTGCAATGGTTATTGTAGGAAAAGAAAAGAAACACAGTAGGTTTTTGTTTTGTACTCTGTTTTTAAAGACACATACAATCTGTCTTATAATTAATTTTTACATGTCCAAAACCAACTAATGTATCTGAATACTAATTTAAAATATGCACAAACATCTGCATATGTATTTTATGTACATATAGACATATGCAAACGCACAAACTTTTTGAGAAGCTAAATACTCCAGAGAGGTATCAGCAAGCCTAAATAGATTTATACTGGGGAGAAAAAAGGGAAAAAAAAAAAAGCAGTTATCCAGTGGATACGAAAAGAAGAGACAAACTGCAGTGGCATGCAGCACTGCGTACACAGCAGGTTAAAAAAAAAAACAAAAAAAAACCCCCCAAAACCCCCAAACCAACGAAAAAAAAAAACAACCCACAAATATTGTTCATTAATCTTCTTCTCCAGTAGAGGCTGAGTAAAACAAACAAATCACCAAGACTGAATTAGACATGGTCTCATTAAAATGCAAAGCACATGGTGGAAGATAAAAACTATAAACAACATAATGGGGTCCTTACGTGAAAACTTGTTTGCAATACAATTCTAGATAACACCCCTTTCCCTTTTTCGTTCTGAGCAGTCATAGCAGCAGCATTAATTTCTTACGAGCCTGTCACAAAACATGAGAGACTGGAAATCAAACAACTGCACGCTGATGAAATAGAAGATAGATTCATGACAAGTAGCAATCTTTCAGACCCTAGCAGTGTTTCTTAGAAGAAAACAAATGGGAATAGGTCAGCTCTCTCCCACACACACCACCTTTTCTTAACGCAGCTTGATTCACATTTAGTTTTGGCTTGGCACACTTAGTTTCATCATAGGCGACTGAATGGGAAGGTGGGAAGTGGCATCCATCTCCCACTAAAAACCAGAGCACTTTGTCTTAGCTCTCTGTAGAGGTCAGTGAGGCACTGGCTCATGAGAAATTATCTGCTGGGACGCGTACTGACAGTATCAAGGATGAGGAGTGCTCCTCTGGGCTGGCCATCACCTCCCTTTCCCAGGGAGGGCACCCACATCCACGGGAAACCCGCAGGTCCAGCACCACCAGCAGCACCGATGCAGGCTTCCACGCGGGGTGAACAAGAGCTGGACGGTGCAGCTTCTTCCACAGATAGCAGTGAAGAGGCATGCGATATGATCCTCAAATTTAATTTTCAAGATTGGGCGCATATTGGTTAAAAATAAGGCTGGTACAAGGAACAGGGATGGATGAAATCCCTCATCAGTTTTTAACTTATCCAGGCAATTTCTGTTTATAATAGGAGTGTCAGAGTAGCAGTAAGGTAAAGCAAGTTATTATTAATGAAGCCTCATTGTAGAGGTCTGAATATCTCTTAATATACTTTTCATCTGAAAAGTCTGTAGAGCAATGAAGGAAAGGCAAGCCAAAGGCAAGCCAAAGGCAAGCCAAAGGCAAACCCAAACACACAAATCCAACACTCTCCAGACAAGCCCCACTGTTCAGGTAACTGCAGGTACTGTCTCGGGCGCTGACAAACTAGTGTCCACCTCAAGACCAACTAAGAGATGGTACAAATGGAACAGACAGTTATCACAAAATGATGCTCTACAGACAAAGGAATAACGTATGGAAAACTAATGAGTTTAAGAGGATTCATTCTGAAAAGCAAAAGATAAACTTAATTTCTTGTACATAAGATTTCTTCATTTTAAAATGAATTTTAAGGTGGGACGTAAAGTACCTCTTCCTGGAAAAAAGATTTTTGGCAATATATTCAATATTCCTCGTTTCAAATTCTTACTCAGAACTTTTAACCTCCTTCCTCATCCAAACTGTCAAAGCCCAACAGCTTCCTCTGCAATGGCTATTCCTGTCCTACCAAATGACTCATCTTTTAATCTAATGTGCTGAACAGTTGTCTAACGGAGTGGCATTTGCTCCCTATGCCATTAATTACCTCTGCATTTTGACTGAAAGGGCAAGATCCCATTCGGGTTTTTTCTACTATGTCTATCACTCCAGCATGCAGATGCCACCTGCATTATTGAAAATCAACTTGACTGAGCACCAAAAGGCCAAACGTCTCCTCCCTCCTCCTAATTGATTTGTTCTACTCTGCAGGAGCAACCATTTAATCAGGTGTCTTCCAGGAGGACGACACTAACTATTCTGCAATTCTTTTACTGGAAAAGCTTATCAGTTAGATATGAGACTGTGATGTGTCCTAGAAACACTGGGACTTCAGTCATTCTTGAGCTCAATGTCCAAAGACTCCCCTACTTATCCTCCTCATACTGGGAGGTGTTCATGCTAGATCCTGCCCATATTTATCATATTTACCCATAGGTATCACACAGATAGGCAGAAAGGAAAATAAGACTTCAGGAAATGTGATTTCACCCTGCTACACGTTTTCAGTTCAGGATTGCTGCCTTAAATCAGATCTTTTCATGGACCAGTACTCAGTGCAAACTCTGGTGTAAAAGACTCTCCTATTAGTCCCATTCTCAAAGCTAAGAGGAAGTCAGAAAGTTCTTGTATAAAAATTCCTTTTTCAATTCAAGGGTCATTTCAATACTGAAGTGCCATCTGTTCATCCTGTAATGAAACTTTTTTTTTTATCATTGCATATTTTAAAATTAATGTAATTATGGGGAAAATAACAAATACATGAAAAACAGTTGAAAATATAATTTTAAAATGCTGAGATACATTTTCAAAAATAATTTTAAGGAGCATGGAGGGATGGAAGGAAGCATATTTTTTAGCCCAGGAAAAAAAGGAAAAAAAAAACCTCTGTGACTTCTTACAGCCATCTGGGTATCTGATAGCAGTAACTGAAACCCACAGAGCACAAGATATAGCTTGGCAACCAGAGAAAGATGCTTTCAATATGGGGGG
>NW_009209560.1:0-324 GCF_000690835.1 Fulmarus glacialis
ACCACACCACTAAAACTGAAAATTGTTATTCTTTGTGCTAAAATATTCTTCTGAACTTGACCCCAGCTGGTGGTGCACAATATGACCTCTGGCATCTTCTCTCACCCCAGCCAATATTTCTGTCTTGCTGATTTTGAGTGGTCTTTGAATTAAAGGAGATTAATACCCAAGTTCCCGACGTTCTCTTCATGCAAATGTTTTTATAACCTCCTTTGGAAAGCGAGTACCACTTGTTCCACCAAAAACTAAGAAACTGCATCTTGGAGCTGCTGTGGGAGCCGTCACCAGCACCTGACTGAATATCCCGGCTGGGGAGGAGGCGGG
>NW_009209560.1:496-3526 GCF_000690835.1 Fulmarus glacialis
GCGGCACGGGAAGCCGCGTGGGGCTGCGCATCCGCTGCCTGGAATTACGGCCAAGCTTCCAGGCACGCCTGCGGGGAGGACTCCAACCCTTGTTTTTGTTTGTGGTTGCACCCAGGACCACTCTCGTACAGCACGAGCTGCCCTTCCTCCCGCTGCTGGTGAATGGCACTCCTCCCCCCGTGAGGCCTCTGGGATCGCTCTGCTGTTGAAATACTCCAGACTTTACCAAAATCCCAGTGTTTCTGCTCAGCCTCTCATTTTTGCGTTTCCTAGTTCAGCTGCTCAGAATTTTAGGGTAATTACTGAATGTTACAGAAAAAAAAATTCTTCACCAAATCTCTCTGCCATTTTTGCAGTGTTTCTTCTGAAACAGCCGGAATCTGAAGAATTGCTGTTACTGGTGGTGATGTGCTAGAAGGGGGTCTCCACCGTTAAGAGCAACAGCGATGCTCCCTTGTTGGGCAAACTAAATTTAAATTTGTCTGCAAAGGGTTTTTTCATGCCAGGCAGAGAGCTCAGCTGGTGCCGAGAGCGGCCACGGCCACGAGACCTGCGCAGGGTCCCAGCCGGTGCACGCGCCACGGTGCAGAGGCCTGGGCAGTTGGCAGCACCGACCCGCCGGGCCATCGGCTTGTCCAGGCGCTTGGCATTGTTCGCTCAGCGCGGCCCCTCCGCGTTGCACCAAAGGTCCCGGGTATCTGCAGGGACCTGACCCGCCTGCCCGGAGCGTCCCTGGGCGGGTGCCTGGGGTGAGACCGGGGCTGGTTTACATTGTCCGTCATTCACAGCATTTGTTTCCTAAGGGAACTTGATAAATTAATTGGAACTTTCACAGCAGCCTTCTGCTTTGCTTAGTGCTCCCGTCACCGGCAGCACCCGTTTGTCTCCAGCAAGGTGTCTCCTGGCCATTCCTGCCCCAAGGAAATCCTCCTTTTGTCAAAGGGGGAAGCAGCAGGCGCGAGGGCTGGAGGGAGCCAGCCGTGGTCCCTGCAGTGTTAGAGGGCTGTTAGGCTTTGTGTGCCTGTGGCTTTGGTGGTGGTGTTTGTTTTCTTTTCTCCTCTCCCTCCTACAGCTTTAAAAATTAACTTGCCTTGGGAGTTTCTCAAAATCCTTTCCTTTCTCTGAAATGATGGATAAGCCATGTAACTGATTGTCACGGCCCTGGAGAGGATGAACATCTTCTGCAGTTTAAAATAAAACCTCCTCACTTCGTGGTTAATAAGTGTTGAAAGAAGCATAAATAGAAATAACACAGGATTTCCATTACTAACAAGATGACCACATCAGTGAATGTTGTTTGGGGTTAAAAATGACTCAGCTTTTGCTTCCCTAGGGTAAGATGTTTTATCCCAGCGCAGAAAAGGCTGCCAACAGTACTTTGAAGGTCTGGCAAACTCGACGTAGCCTGGATTGTGAACTGGGAAGTGTTTGAATGCATAGTTAAAAAAAAAGTCCTAAACTCCGCTCCATGTGTGCAGATTTTTCGAAGATAAAGGAGCCCACAGCTTTATCCAGCTTGTGCTGACTCTTTTCTTTTCAAAAGCCTTTTCAGATGTTTTCACTTTTCTGCTTGCTTTGTTGAAAGATGTAAAAATCTAAGACAACCACAAAGTAAACATTTCAAAACTTTCTATTCTGAAAATTAGTGACATTTTCAAAATCCCTTGAATTCCATTTCTGCACTATCAGAAACGAAGATGTTTGGTGGTTTTTTGATTGACAAATTTTCCAGGCAGGTTTTTGTTTATTGATAACCTTTCTTTTATTTTTCAAAGAAAATAGATTTATTATTCAGTAGAAACACTAGATAAGTAGATGTCTTGTCAAAATAAAGCAGGTTTTCTTTATTAGAGTGAAATAGTAATGAACTCATCTGCTTCCAATATTTATAAAGAGTAGGGAAGGCCATTAATTCTACTGCTTGTGAATAAAACCATCTGTGATTTCTTTCCATTTGATGTGTTTTGGTTTTAATATACATTTTTCACAAATAAGTGCAGGGATTTTTTGTGAAAATGTCACATTCAGAATCTCATAAAGAAGGAACGCAAAGAGGGGGAAACGAAATGTTTTGTTAGCTAAGTAATTTCTCACCTTGCACAGAGAATAAAATTCATGCCAACTTTAACACATTAGGCGACAGAATTACATGTTCAGCTCTAATGCAATCCATGACATGTAACAAGGCAAATAGAGTATGTTTGGAAGTTTGTTTTCCTTTGGGAATCACACAGTACATTTAACCTAATCTGTCCTGACACTTGAATTATAACATTATGAGCTTCTTCAGGGAAGCAAAACGGTAGATGCCTCTTTTTAAAGCAAAGCAGAAGTTAATAAAATGGGCGACGTGTCAAGGAGAAAAAGCCCGATCAAACCGTAGTGCAATTCTCCAGAGGAAACAGGTTCTAGGCTGGTTTTTTTTTCCACCAGAAATGTTGGAAGTCTCATGACATACTTGTACTGAGGGTGAAATTTGACCTCTAGAATTTTGCTCGATTAAACCAAAAACTGCGAGAATACCCCAAGTGGGACCACTTTGTAGTTTGACTTGTGAGTGTTGGATCTTAAATTAAATGGAGTATTCATCCAGCTGCTCTGCCAGATTTTATTTTACAGTCTTCCCACCAACTCATATGATGGAGACCGTACTGTATCGTAGCTTTCCAGAAATATACCTGTACATGTAAAGTAGCACTCTGCAATGCGCTTGCCAATATGGGCTGCTGATAAAAAAAGTCCAAAGCAAACTCCAGGTAATCCTCTTTAAGGGGCTTTTACGGGAATAGCCCTTTAAATGCTATACGCTCAGCTGAGTGTATCTCAGAACGGTTAGCTGTAGGTATATATTCTAAGGCCCCATTTTAACATCCATCGTTCAACAGGACTGAAGCAGATCCTCGGGGGTTCCTCCAAAACAAACATGAGTGAGTGAAGAAACCTGAAATCAAAGAACGCACGTCCTCACCCAAAGTCCAGAACTCCTGGTGCTTTGGAGCAGGGCGGGCGCTATCCCGGGGAGGGATAGCC
>NW_009209561.1:0-424 GCF_000690835.1 Fulmarus glacialis
GGGGCAGCCGCGGCCCGGGAACGGCCTCGCGTTAGCCGGCGCCGCGCTTGTCCCCCGTCGTCGGTGCGCGGTCAGCTGGATCCCTGAAAACAGCTGCATGGAAGCACTGGGAAACGTTGAGGAGTACAGTGGGATTTTAAGTATAAAATAATTTAAGATAATACGTAGTTTATTTATATTGTTGTAACTGATTACACATTATCTTCCTTAGTTAAACTATAAACATGAAGAAATTAAAGCTTAAAGAACTGGAAAGCTGTCTTCAACAAGTTGATACTTTTGAAAGTCCAAAACTGCTCCTTGAACAGTATCCAACAAGACCTCATATTGCAGGTAGAGGTTACCTACAGCACTGTTGTCTCTTCTACTAGTTCTTGATCAGCACTTCAAAATTGAAAAAAAAAAAAAGTGTTTCTACTGCATT
>NW_009209561.1:494-14405 GCF_000690835.1 Fulmarus glacialis
TGTTAACTTCTTTTCATTAGAAGTATACTGTTAATGTACAATCCAAAAATCAAGTGAATTGTGATAGAAACATCTTAATATGTAAATGAGAAAGCTGAAAAGGACTTATTTCATGACACACAAAAAACAGTAGAAGTGTATATACAGACACTCATCCATACTCTAATTATGATTTTTTCCAATATTTTACATCCTTCTATTGTTAACTTCTTTTCATTAGAAGTATACTGTTAATGTACAATCCAAAAATCAAGTGAATTGTGATAGAAACATCTTAATATGTAAATGAGAAAGCTGAAAAGGACTTATTTCATGACACACAAAAAACAGTAGAAGTGTATATACAGACACTCATCCATACTCTAATTATGATTTTTTCCAATATTTTACATCCTTCTATTGTTTTTCCCCAGGCAAATTTAGAGGCATACTTTTTCCACAAACAATAATCACAGCTCTATGTGTAATCTCTCCACCAAAGATCTAGAGTTCTATAACTCATCAAAATGTTTTTGACTTGTTTTCACATATAAATGAAAAAGAATTACATCAGCTTAATTTTGCATGACAAGAAACCTTTTCGGAGTTTTCTGAAGGCAGAAGTAGCTTTTCTTGATTAATCAGATGCACATTTGATATTATTTACCTGTGGGTTTTTTTCCCCCCCCAGCATGTATGCTTTATACAATTCACAATACTTTTGACGATATTGAAAACAAAACAATTGCAGATTTAGGATGTGGTTGTGGCATGCTCAGCATTGGAAGTGCAATGTTAGGAGCAGGGTAAGTAATACTAAGTTCTGGTTGTATTTTTTTCTGGCATAGAGGAGTAGAAAATAAGATTAGAACATAGCAATGCTTAACTAAACTAATTTTAGGTATCTAATCTGGTACATAATGAGGCTATTTAATATGTTTAGACAGTCAATAACCATTCAAATAGCGGAAGAGATGGACAGTTGCCATGAATTTGGAAGTCATAATGTTTGCTTTCCCCTGAAGCACTAAAGGAACACATGAAACTTCCTTCACAGACTTTAAAAAGATATTTGAGAAAGGGCAACAGCGCTACTCGCATCTTTACCAGCACTGAATTTATAGTGTATGCTTGTTACATTTCCTAGATAAAACAAGTTGTGTACACAGTTCCCTTTCAAAACTTTACTATAGAATTTAAACACCATTTTAGTTTGCAGGAGACTAATATGTGGCACTTTTTTTTTCATAGATTGTGTGTGGGGTTTGACATAGATGCAGATGCACTGGAAATATTTAATAGCAATATTGAAGACTTTGAGCTCACGAACGTCAACATCGTTCAGTGTGATGTCTGTTCTTTATCTGACAACATGTCAGAGACTTTTGACACAGTTATTATGAACCCTCCGTTTGGTACCAAGCATAACAAAGGTTGGTAATCCTGAAAGTCAGTTAGAAATTATTAGGAATGAAATAGCAAGGAAAACACTTCTAATGAAACATCTCCCTTCTTTATTACAATTACCTATTGTAATTACCTAGAGTTTTGTTGATCTGGAATCAGTTTCCTAAGTACAGATTAACAGTTTCATCATTGTAACTAACAATCGCTGGATTTCAAATAAACTAACTATTTCATATCCCTATCATTTTTCTCTTTTACTAAAAGCAATGGGGTAAGTTTTAGAAATACTTTCTGTACCTTAATGTATTCAGTGCTGTTTCTCAAATAGCTATTACTCCAGAAAAACTGAAGCATGAAGATTATTTTTACATCCTCTAGTTTAAGCTTGCATTTAACAGTTTTAGTAATTTCATCATTCTTTTAGGAATGGATATGATTTTTCTGAAAACTGCTTTACAAATGGCAAAAACAGCTGTATATTCCCTTCACAAAACTTCAACACGGCAGGTAAGTTCTTCATTTTAGTAGGGCAAGCATTAATCAGGCAATGGAATAGCTGGCATTTAATGATGTCATCTATAGCTTCACTGATTTGTTCACACCTTTATGGGGTATGAAACTTGTTTTGGGTAAATACTAATCATGTCAACTGATCTCACATACATCAAGATAAGTATGTGATCTAATGTTTCAGCTTGAAAAGCAAAAGCACAGGAGACTTCTTAAATAAGTACAGGGGTGTAGATGTTTATAAGACAGTGTAGAAATGAGCTTTTAAATGCACCTGTATCTATTTAATATTGTAGCACATTCAAAAGAAAGCAGATGAATGGGAAGTGAAGATGGAAGTCGTAGCAGGTAAGATTAATTTGTTGTTAAAGAAAAAAAACCATCATTTCGTTGGGGGCTAGTATCTGTAACACTACTAGCCAGTCTTAACAGCCTGAGGTAAATTTAAATGTGACTTAACACTGAAAATGACACACTTTTTTTTAAGCAGCCCCTTTTTTTTTTTTTTTAATATACCTTGCTACCTGGCTAGAACACAAGCAGGCACTTAATAAAGCTCTGAGGAATACATTTTCTGTGCAAAATTAGAGTTGGATTTCTTTCTGGACTAGATTTTGCCTTCAAGCACAAGTTACCTACCTTCCTACTTCAAAAGGAGATTGTTGCTGAATAACAAAAGCAAAGTGGAGGTCAGTTGTCACACAGAAAAGCATCCTGTCCTTATAGTCACCTAGATATTTTTCTGACAGTTGTTCAAGTATCTTCCTGATTCTTAAATATCACCAGCTGGATGCTTTATACAGTCATACAACTTGAGACGTGGAAGTTGCACACGTGCTTGAAACACAACTGCATTTCTCCATTTCAGCCATCCACTTACTGTCTGATGTGGTTGGCTTAAATGTTAAGTCATAATCTAGTCCAGAGGTCAAAACAGTTACCTAGTCAGGGGGCAAGAGGTAGGCAATAGAAGAAATAGAAGAACATGGGTGTAGGCTGTAAGTCAATTGACTAATAATCGTTCTAGTGTAACAAGTATTCTTTGTACTGTTCACAGAACTTAGATATGACCTACCAGCATCATACAAGTTCCATAAGAAGAAATCAGTAAGTATAACATAATTGAGAAAATGCTCTGTCTTGTACTAGGCAGGTAAATAAATTCTACTTAAGAAAATTTAAGTTTTAGGGCCGTATATACTGGATGAGGAATGCTCACAGCACTTGAGAGAAGTTCACTATGATGGCATCAAGTTCCATTGCTGTAACTACATTTTGTAGTTGAACAGGGAAAAGAACAATTGTGATGCAAGTCAAAGCTATACACAAAGATTAAAGCCAGCACTGCAACTAGATGTGAAAAACCTAAGGGTAGCCTCCTTGACTCAACTTTCAGTAGTTATTTGCTTGATCCTATCTGCAACAGGAGCTTAGACTGAATTAAGTAATGAAGGCCAGAGTAACTAGGATTTTACAGCTGTAGCATTACTTCAGTGTTCTACGCTCTGTACTGCAAATAGCTACAGCCAGTGAAATCCCTCATAGAACCATCTTAGAGGGGGCAGGAGGAAGCTGTGCACTTCATCCCACAACAGAAGATTAGTCAGGATGCAGAGTATGGAAGCTTAAGCCCACAAGCAAGTTCCTGGGTGCTGAATGCTGGCCTAAAAGACCTCTATCCCATTACCACAGGCAAAGTAGAGAGAATCCTGGAGTAGACTGAACACAATTTGAAGACTGTTAGGTATGTTCAGTAGCAAAGACTAGAAGTTTTATTCAGCTGTACCTGTTCTCTTAGTGACTTGAACTTAAATGATGGAAGTCTGTCCTTCAGCTTTGCTACTTCACAGTTATAGCTTTATACTACGTTAACATCCAGGCTTCAGTAGTAAGCAGTTTTAAGTTCTGAATTTATTGGCAGCTGCTATTTAACATAACCGCAAGATTACAAAGTCCAGAACCTTTTACATTTGAATGAGGTGCCAGAGAAGTTGAGAGGATCTCACAGTATAAACAAAACTATATAAAAGAGTTTTCCAGGGTGGTATGTTAAGAGTAAACATGCTTCTTAAACAACAAAAAAAAAGCTGTAACCCAACAAAATGAAGCTTTCCTCTCATTATAGGTTGACATTGAAGTGGATTTCATTAGATTTTCTGCCAAGAAACTCCTGAACTGAGGCATGTCTTAAAAACCTATTGAAAATGGAACAATAAAACCAATTTTTTCTTTTTAATTTTAGTATTACTGATCTCCATCTCCGTTTTCTGTTTTCAGTTGTTTTGGTGCAGGTTCTTCTTTTTCCATTTCCTCTAGTGGTCTCTTCTTGGGACTTGCTGGTTCTGCAAGATTGAATATGTAGTCATTTATGGTAAAGGAAAGCATTTCAGTATTACCTGAAATCTTCTGAAAAAACAAACCCTTCCTATCATGTGCATTCAAGGATGAGTTCTAGTTTATCCACAGCCACCGCTGTGCTAGAGGGTTTACTTATTACTGTGACTTAAAGCTTTTAGAGATGTTCTAAACCACCAACTTTGAAGAGCTTCTTCCCTGTGTAACTTCACAGCAGGAGGGCAGGTATGAAATGAAGGAATACAATCTAACAGGAGTAGGTTTCACTGGGTTTTGTTTAAGCAGGTGCCATATCTAATGAGCAGAAGCTTAGCTCTTCATCTTCTCCAAGCTAAATAGCAATATGCAGAACTATTAGTCTTCTCATACCCTCAAGGAAAAAACCAACAAAAAAAAATCAATCACCATTCAGGAGACTGGGTCTGTACAGTTGTGTAATGTTGCTGACAACCACCATCTTTCAATGCAGAATGCTTTGAACACCCCTGCAGTACAGCCTCAGCTATCTAGTAATTATTTTAATATGCTTTTTGGACAGTTCTGGAAGGAATCAAGCACAAGACTCTTAAAATTACTTCACTGATACTGACAAGAGGACAGAAATACTACAATGTAGGGCCAAATCTGAAACACTTGTAAGAAACATGAGTACTTTTCCAGAAAGTAGCTCCATGTACTAAAGAAGCTGCATCCAGTGCACAGAATGACATACCTATTTTAGTATCATCTTCACCACCTCCTTCTTCATTCTCAAACTTTATTTTTTTGCCCTGAAACTGTACTTTTCCTTTGTGTGCACCTTGAGGTATCTTCCCCCCTCTTCCTTTTCCTTTAATTTTGCGCCCTGTGGGGATATAAGATGTCAGGAACTTTGTATCATTTGTCTTTTAACTGGCAAGCTCAAAAGAATGCTTTACATTTAGTCAGTGTTTAGTATGTATTCACTATTTACAGTTACTTTCACACAATGCCACTTCGAGGACATTATAAATGCTTAAATCAATAAAAGGAGGACCTTTTGTTTTCTGTTTCAGCAATTCTTGCTGATCTTCCAATATTTTTTTCAGAGCATCTTTCTCTGCATCTCCTTCTAGCACTTCCCATGTAACATCCTTGTTCCGAAGCTGTAAGTTTCCATTATGTGCTTCTTTGGCTTTTTCCAGAGCTTCTTTTGCAACATCCTTAAATAGGATAATTCCCTTAAAAAGAGAGTGGCATTTGCATTTCAATCTTACTGTGAAAACATTCAGCTAGAATGATGAACAACATATCCCACTGTGTACCCTCAGCAAGTTCATTACTCTTGCATGATGTAAAATGTCTAGACTGAAGCAAAACCCTTAGACTGTCCTAACAAACATTCTCAGTCTCAGTTTTGACCTTATCAACTGAGAAGGCTGGAACCTTTATCTGTTCTTTTGAAAGAATTTAAGGGAATAATTTAATTCTCTAAATATTCTGCAATTCCACAAGTCAAATAATTAATTTATTTTATTACATAAGAGAACAAGCATTTAATCATTCAGTTTAATACAGAGATCTTAACTCCTTGTCTAAGATTCTACTGACCTCCTTCGCACCTCTGACAAAGTGTATCCATTTGATTTCTCCGTGATCAGAAAATACCTCATGGAGGTCTTCTCTGCATGTTTGATCATCTAGATCACCAGAAAATTTCAAAAGACATCCTGTCTTTTCTTCCAGAGACTTCTAAATGAAATAAAAAAACCCACATTTTTGTAGAAGAGTCAAGCTTGAATATTCTTTTCCCCTTCAATCCTATTAAAACATGATAGTGATAAATAAGCAATTGAAGTCACCCCCCTTAGCACCATCAGTAACCCAAGCATTCTTGCTACATAGCTTATTTATGCTGATGTCCAAGTCTTGCATGGTGTTTCCCCCCACCTTTCTTTTTTTTCCTTTAAATTTTCTTTGCTTACTATGATACGTTTATGTGGAACTTAGGACTCCTTTCTTGTAAGAGAGTTACACTCTTTGAACTCTACAAAACAGTTTTCTGAAGGCTCACATCTCAGGTTGAAAATCTATATAATACTGATTAAATCCTTACTGGATCTTTTAAATACCACAGAAGAGATCATCTCAATGGTGCATTTAGGATCAATTCTGAACAGGTAAACATGCCTAATAATTTAAATTCAGGATATGACCCTTTAAACAAAATTAGTCTCTCGAAAATAAGATTAAATACCATGACAAAACAAAGTCCTACTGTAGGTTAGTTGGAGAAGCTGAAGGGACTTTCTAGAAAATGCTCTATATTATAGAATTTCAAACTCTGAATATCGTACGTTAGCTTTACAAAACGTAGCTGCAGGAGCATGTTTGTTATGTATGGATTTTCAATCCACAGAAAAGCAAGCATTGCATAGTTTTCAGGTATAGAGATTTAAGAAACCCATACCATTTCAGCATCTGCTGCTTGTTTCTGTTTTTCTTCTTTTTCCCTGTAGAAAAGTTAAATTAGTTAAGAGTTGGTTCAAGTGTGGTCAGGTGAGCAAAACCAGGTACTTCAATTGATAATGACTTACTGTTTAGCTCTTGCTTTAGCTTCTACTTTGTTTTGTCTCCTTTCTTCATTCTTCTTTGTACAATACTCTTCCCTTCAACAGAATATAAGCTAAGTTAATACCACTTAAAGTATTCCATTATAATTACTTTATAAGACAGCAGTAGCCAAGAAACAGTTGAGATTATCTTTTGGAGTTGAGATGCTAGTTTCCAGAAGGTACAGCTATCAATGCCTGTACAAGAGTGTAGAAACTTACACTTCTCAGGTCAAGCCAAGTTCTTGTCTAAACCCACCCTTCACCATTTATTAGTTCATACATCAGTTAAGTGGACTTACTTGAAAAGTACTATCAGCTCTGTGTCTTTGTACTTTTGGTTTGGGATCTCTGTGAACTTCTTAGCAGATTCAACACTATCAAAGACTGCAAATATTGAGCCCTGTTAAATGGTAAGAGACATTCAGTGTTAGCGTAATTGAACAGAATGTTGTCCAGGGGGGATCCCTGCCCCAGGTCTAACTGTTCATCGCAAGAGCTACCTTAAATGTCCTCTGCAATGTTCTCCTCATTTGAATGTTTTCAACTGGACCTTTATCATCAAGCCATTCTTTGATATCATCAAGAGTTGCATCTAGTGGAAAGCCTTTCTGCAAGATAGCAACAAGCTTCAATTATATGCAACAAACTGACACTCAGTGAGAAATAATAACCTATTAGTATAAGTTAATTCAAGCTTTACTTAGATGGTTTTCAGTCGAGGTCATGCAGAACAGCACAGAGCAAAGGAAGAAGTTTACTTACAACATAAACAGATCTGTTTTTAATTGCAGCCTTATACTGGTCATTTAATTCAGGAAGGGGTTTGTTTGGAGATCTTCTGATTTTAGTTTTGTCTTCATTTATTTCCATTAAACCAGTCTTGGATTTTCTTAGTGCTTCTACAATAACACTAAAATCTTTTGAAAGGCGACTTAATCTATTGAGTAAGCAGACACAGGTTATTACAAATATACAGGCAAAGCTGAAGCCAAATGTTAAAACAGCAATAGGAGTTGTACATGTAGACCAGGGACATTTGGCCCCAAATAGAGATAAATATCTCAAAGTTACCCTTCCAGCCAGATTAGTTGTACTTTGGTTTACCTGTTGAATTTGATCATTACTTCTAAAGGCACCCAGCCATCATCTAGTTTGATCTGTTCCTTTAGGAACTTGTCTCTTGGTAGATTGTGATTGCCAAAATAGTACTGCAAAAAAGAAGGGGGAGGGAGGTGGAGAGAGATTTGTCTTTGAATATTCAGTCTTAAAAGCTTGTTTTCATCTGACAACTTACTGCAGTGGATTGAGACATACTGAAATCCATTAATCTGACCAATTAGAAATTCTGAAATTATTACTTCCTGCTTTAACGTGATACTTTTCCAAAAGTTAGCTGCAACACGTTAGCTGTAAAAAACCCCAGTTCTTCATCCAGTGGGACTAATGAGGCAAAGGTAGACTGCAGTTTTGTTTAGGAAAGGCGTAAAGCTTATTCTGTTAACATAATTGTTCATCAACCTAATCAAGCTCTGCAGTCAGAAGTCAAATTTGTCACCAACAGATTCAGGTTTTAGTCCTTATTTAAGGAATGTATAAGCAAGAATATTGTATTTGCCACACTGAGAAATCATATACATAGACTAGAGTTTCTAGGTCTCATTCAAGACAATACTGCAAGATAAAAAAAAGTTTTTACTTTAATTTACTATGTTCTCATTTTGATCATGTCCAACATGGGAAGACAATTCAGTACAAGATACACAAGTTAATCAGATTCTTTCCTTATTATCAGTCATCTAACTAGGGTCAAATACTTGAAGCCTAGGATAAGTTGGAATGTTTCCACCAGTATCATTGTGCTTTAAAAAGTCAGTGCAAGTTTTACAACAATACCTCTCCCTCTAGTATACCTCAAACTCACATTACCAGAAGTCTAGCCTTCTCAGCTATTTTTCCTCAAATCTCTGGTTTTGGGTTTGTTTTGTTTGGGGTTTTTTTTGGTTTGGTTTGGTCCCCCGTCCCCCCCCAATAAATAATGACTAAGCTCCATATGCTAATGGGGATTCACCTGTTTTTGTCCTTCAGGAAAACAGTTTTGTTCTAGATGTCATTTTAAGTGATGTGCTCAGTTTTCCACTGTAGGGTAACCCTCTAAGCCTCTATAGTGAGAAATAGTTAATCTAAAGTAGGCACATAAGTTTAGTTATAATTTGTAGCAATAAATTACAAAGCAGTAAATCATAATAACAAGTTATGCAACGTGCTAATATTTCGACCAGCACAGATTCCCGAGTAGGATTTTTTTCCCCAAAAACATTAAGACATAGAATTAAAATGCATCTTCCTATTTGCACAGATAGAATAATCCCAGTGAACATAGTAATAAATTGTTTAATGATACATTCACTTGCTATAGCACCTAAAATGCTAGCAAGTTAAACCTTTTGTGTTTTTAAGTGGTGGTCTTACAGGGAACTCTAGACTACAATTATGAATTATCTTAAAGTATTAAATACCTGTCATAGACCTGTGACGGACATTTTTTAAAGAGCTGAAGATTCAAGTCTAACTTCCTATAAAGTTAACTTCCTGTTAGCCAAGTCCCTACCAATGAATGTCTCCAAAACTACATGTCGGTCCAAATCCCAAGCTGTAAATTGAACTTACCTCAATTTGCTGACAGATTTTGGTTTCCAAAATAGACATGTTTTCACCATCTCCATTTTCAGCCATTGTCACCAGCTGTGTTGAAGAGAATACAGAACAAAGGCACTAAGTATCCAATAGTACTTTCTACAGACTTATATTCGTATAGTGTTGCATTTCACTGCAGCCTCATCTAAACAAGATAACAAGTTCTTTAGCCGTATGTTTATGCTTGTGAGCCAACTTTAAACATGACTGCAGAACTCCAGGGGGAAACTATGAAACAACTGGAAAAAAACCCAAGTAAAATAGTTTGGTTGTTAAGGCAGCATTTGGCATTCTACATTCAAGATAAGTAAAAAAATGGTGGCACTGTACAGCATTATTTGTTATTTACCTTTTTCTAGGCACAGATCCTCACAGATCCTAACAGCAACAAACCTGAGAGCCAACAACATTTGTTCTTTAAGTCAAATCCAACCTCTAATCACTAGACAAAACATCAATAACAAAAATTGTTTAATACTCCTAAACAGGTGTAGTTAGAAACTTTTCTGAAGTTTCTGCCTCCTAATTAATCTTCAAAAGTTCACGGAACTTACTGGAGGAAGGAATGAAAATATCTGCATTTATTAGTACATCCTAAAGATGTCTATTCTCTCCTTTACAAACCTGTCTTCACTGCAGTTCTGCCTGAATATTAAATCAAGCATCTTTGATAAGGGGTAAGATGTTTTAACTTGAAAGTAACTTCCTCCCTTAACTGGCATTAAGCGTGTAATCCCAGTACATCAGATACAGTCACTACCTGTACTAGAAGGTTGGTAAGAAAGCAGCTACTGGCCAGAAGGTTAACTGGGATCAGAAAATGTCTTATCTAGTTGCTCTTAAGATAAGGATAGAGTGTGAAGAATAATCCTTGAGGAAAAACGCAGCTTTATAAAGCTTTCAGAAATCTGTTTGAATTCAGTTTTGAACTATGAAGCACAGATTTCTTCTTTCTCCCTTTGGGCACTATCACACTTGTTAAATCCAGCTATAGAAGATGAAGCAGTTTCATGACCCTCAGTTACCCCAGTACACCAATCAGTGATCATTAAGACTACTGGTGAAGATGGGTTTGCACTCATGTCTTGCACAGTTTATTGGGAGATTTAAGCATACACATTCTGCTCTTTTGCCACTCGCAGGACAGTAACACCTTTCAAAGCATCAAGATGACTGACAACGTAGAAGCAGGGAAAACTCCCCTGAGACTCCCTTGTCACAGGAAATTATGTTCTTCATCAGAACACCCGCCTGGCAGCCCCATCTTACTTTAGTAGTTTAATTCACCAATCATTGTTCAGCCTACTGCAGTCTGCAGTATTCATCCTCTTCCTGATCTCAAGGCTACATTGCATCCTTCGACTTGCTTGTAGTTCTTTTTAATCTTTTTAATCTTTTTTTAATCTTTTTTTTAATCTTTTTAATCACTTACAGCCTTAAAATTTGTATCCCGGTCTCCACTACTGGACTTCCACCTGCACCTAACATTGTAACACACTTTAAAGCATGATTTCAGCAAGTGTTAGTTGACAGCTACGCTCAGAGCATGACCCATTTGTCTATAAAGCGCTTCACTAAAATCCAGGCCATAGTACACAAGCTAACAGTGGCAGTTACTTTAGAGATGTCTCACATTACCCACTGTGACTACAGGAGACTGACTTAGTTCACCACCACATTCAGGTGCTAGCACTATCTTAACACTCCCCTGTGATGTTGTCCCCAACACCCGACTTGTGAGAAACCAGTGTTCTATTTTACATTATACCTAATTTGGTGTAATTTAGTGGCAGTCTATGGAGTAGTCTCAGCTTTTGCCATTGGATCAATTAATTGACCACACTGCTTGTGTGCTACTGTAACACCTGATCCAAGAGAAAGTTAAGCCACCAAAGAAAGGGAAGAACAGTTTCATCAGATACATTTATCACTGACTTGATTCAGCTTGTAGAATACACTAGTGATGGAGCTGTTAGGGCAGGGAGGACAGGAGAAGAAAAAAAAAAAAAAATCAGAAACACCTTTCTGTGGCAGCAAGCAGTTGTAGTAGGTTAGATTTGACATTAAACTATCCTCAGGGTCAAAAAAAAGTACTGAATGGCAGCTATGTGAATCTTCATATTCTTGAACCTTAGTTTGGTGATTTAACTCACATTGCACAACCTCCAGGTTTGGCAGATTTTTTTTAAGCGCTAGGCAACATATTTAAATGAACCATTTTCTTATGGGCACTTTTCACAGTACAGCTCAATTAATGTTTGAGATGACATACTAATTTACTAAGAGATGTGAAAAAATTTGCTTTCTGGCATATTCTGAGAAAAAAAATTAATTTGGATTTTAGTCATGTATCCCATTTTAAGAAAAATGCATTAACAATATATTCTGGAACTCTAGAACAGCGACAATCTGCTGGTGCACACTGATTGAGCTGGACAGAGGAATCTTCCCTTGCCACCTTCGATTCGGTCAGCCAGTCTCAAGTACACTGTTAAGAAAGAGCTGTGCGGAGACAGCTTCTTTGTACTATTCTGTAGTGTGAAATACAGACCAGCCTCCAAGCAGGCTGTATCTGCTTGCTCCTTCAGTGGTCTACGCTGTTTCACCTGTTATACTGAATAGTGCATGGATTTCTTGGAGCAAATTTTCCCTTGATACAAGTTGTTTTTAAAATCAACTTGGGGCCTTTTGGCTGCATGCTGCCAAATCACCAGCAGTTCTACCCCAATTAACAAGGTGAGGGTTATGCAGAGGCAGCATGTCTGAGATAGTATAGTTACAAAAGAATCCGTTCGTAAAGCTGTTGACTTTGCTTTGGTTTTGCCATTTAAAGAGAACTCCCCCTCAATCTGTCCACGGTAGCCTGGCTCTTCTAGCCTTGCCAAAAACCACACCAGTCTGAAATATGCTGGACAGCCTTCTTTTTACTGCTGGATACACAAGAAGCCATTAAGAAATGCCAAGCTAATAGTGCTGTGAAGCATAATGGAAGAAGATATGCTTTTGTCTTCACCTAGCTTCTGCCACCTAAACTCCTTCAGCCTTGTTATATTCTTGCACTTCCCCAGCTCTCACAGTGCACCACTCTCCCAGTCTGCTTCACTCTGGGTACCAAAATACCCAGAACCAGCAACTCGCTTTCCACATAATAAGCCTCAGCTCTACTGCTAAGAAGAGATGAAAAACAAAGTCTATTTCCTTAGCAGTATTTTCAAGGTAAAACCCAAACCATACAGAAGTGCAAAACACCTCAAGACCCGGGACAAGTCCTTCAGATTAAGTCTTACACCTGGAAAAGTTTTTCTAAAAAGCACCCGTTCAGCTGCAAGTAACAACAAACTGAAGGCAAGACTAAGAAAGACTCAAACTTGCAATATGTGGAATTCAGTTCAGACACTGATCGAGCTCTAACCTATTTAGAATAAAAGCAGAAGCAGCCTTCTAATTTAAGAGAAATTCTAGTCTTGCTGCACATGCTCTCTTCAGATTCTTTAGCTCAGTCATTTGGCACAAGCTAGTCTTCTGGATCCAACTTCCAGATCAATAGTTTCCAGTTGCTGTGCAGCAATGAAGGCTGATAAAAAGCTAGCTCCGTTGAAGCACCACCACAGTCTGAACAGCACGCAAAATCCTACATGAGATTTTATTGTGCTTTCTTAGTAGACCACACTGAGTTGTTCCTTCTGCATGCCAACAGTCTGTATCAGTACTACTCAAAATGAAAACAAGTTAAAATAATGCAAGTAGGCATGAGATTTGAATTACAATTGGAAAATGACAGTCAAGCCCTTTAACTAGAACAATTTGATTCCACACTGTATTACCTAGATCATTCCAGGAAGAACTCTCAAGTGGATTTTCGTCTTATCAGTCATTTTGTTTACAGATTTAAGATCTGGACAAAGCTTAGTTGCAGGCCAACTGCTTTTACCATTACTGTAACAGAGAGAGTGAAAGGCTTTATTTGAAAAAAAAAAAAACCAACGTTCTCCAGTAAAATAACATGGAACTGTTATTCATGCAATGCATTGTTCAGGAACCCGTGTGTAAGAGGTCTGAGCCTTTTGACCAGACGCTTACATCAAAACAGCTTTTTATTCAAGGTAAGGATTAACTGCCACCACTCATCATCACAGATGTTATTTGCACAGCTGGTTTTTGAGTAGAATCAGTGCAATGTAAGAAGGAATTTCTTACAAAAAGTATTCAACTGATAGAAATGTCAGCTCCTGAACCTTACGTCTCTGCTAGGAGACCATCAGTTTGTTCTAAGACACTTCCATGCTGCTACAGCGGCAACATACCCCTCTTCGGACAACCTCGACCCCGTGGCCGAGGCTCCCGCCCCGCGGACACCTCAGCCTGGCTGCAGCGTGAGCGCTGCCCTCGGCCC
>NW_009209562.1:0-15219 GCF_000690835.1 Fulmarus glacialis
ATGCCGGCGAGGCGGCCAGAGGAGCCGCAGCCCCGCTGCTTGCAGCCACGTTGCACAGCGGAGGAGGCAGCCCGGGGGGAGTCACTGCCCTTCACAGCCACTTCGGTCTTTCTCTTTCAAAGGAACTTTGCCAAAGCAAAAATTCACGTATTTAAATTTCCGTCCAGGGGTTAATAACTCCCGCAATTATTAAAATGGAAAGAATTTTTTAAATTACGTATTCCTTTTCACTGTTTGTTGCCTTCTCTGGCCTGGCCGGGAAAATACCTCAGAAAGTTTTGCTGCTTCTTCCTACTCATGCTCTCTGAATTTTCTTTCCAGCTCTGTCACCAATGTCATCACTTGTGTTAGCCAGTGCCTCTTTTTACCTCGGCTCTTTGACCCGTGAAATAGCTGAAGAGCCTTTGCACCTCACGTGTCAAATCGGTACGTGCCAGTGGAGCGAGCACTTTCCATGGGTGGTACTACAGAAATGTGATGTCTTCACAGCGTCAAGAATATTTTCTCACCTGTAAGGGTCAGCTTGCAGGTGTCTCAGTCCAGAGCTCTCCCATTACGAAACCGCTCAGAAATATGCAGGGCCAAATTCTGCTCTGAACGACATCCACCCAGCTCAAGGGGAGCCCGCGGGAGCCATGCAGGTTCTTCACAAGGCAGATGGAGAGGGAGCAGGTGCTGGGCCCGCTGCTGGTACATGGAAAAGTACCCTAATTACTGGGGTCCGGTGGTGTAAAAGCGGTCTCCCAACCCAAGCAGTTGCAGCGAGCCCTTGAAGGAAAGGAGAGCAGTAGCAGGAGAGGCTGTGTCTTTTGAGGGGCTTTGCTGAGCTGGAGAGTTATCAGACATAGCCAGGTTGCGTTCATGTCTTTCTTCCTTTGCCCTGGGGATCAGAAAGGGTTAAAAAACCCCTGTGATATAGGTCTGTGTTCACATTGAATCTACACCCATCATATATATATCGGGTTTTGGGGCGGGGGGGGTGGTTTACACATGTCACTGGCCATAACTCAGACTTTTATTATAATCGTGACCATATGGTTAATGGGACTTAATAAACCACTGTTGACCCGGACTCTGTGCGCACAAATCTCTTGCTCCCTTTCCTTTTTTCCTCGCTTGTCTGGACGCGCTATGCCAAGCAGCTGCAATTTAGTGACTCTAAAATGCCAGTTTCAGTGGCCAGCAGCTAGTTAGTTTAGAAAGAATAAAACCCCAAGACAGCCACATTGCACCACAGCCCAACAGAGACAGGGACCGACTTTCCCAGGGTGACGGGGCAGCTGCTCTGTGCATTGGACCGACACGAGCAGTGTCTGGGTGAAGGCTGGAGCAGGGGACACGGCGGGGACATCAGGCAGGCTCCTGCCCTGAACACCAGAGGCCCTGGGTGAGCTCCAGCGATTGCTGGGGAATTAAATCCATGCTTATCCTGGTGCAAGCGAGAGGAGCGTTTAGCCAAGCATTTCAAAGAACCCTTGCCTTCTGGTTTTGGCAGGCACAAAGCCTTCCACTTAATGGAAATTAGAACTGGGGAAAAAGCTATTAAATCCTATCTCAAGCTTTCCCCTGGGAACCCAGTGCAGGACTGATCCAGGCCATGTCTTCTTCAACTCCTTATCTAATCTAGTTTTAAAATGACCTAAATGATGGGCACGTGACCCCAGCCTTGGAAGGACATACGTATTTTTGATCAGTGCCACACTACCATCTCTCCCACTTTTAATAATGCTGCGTTGTCACCCGTTTGTCCCTGACCAGCCTGCTCAGCCACCTCCGTCCCCAAAGGGGTAATGCAAACCCTCAGCAGGCACGGCTGGACATCTGCTCACCGGTATCAGTTACCCGAGCTGCGCTGCTCCTTGGGCTTTTGCCTCTAGCCCTTTACAAGACCTCACCATCCAGAAATTTCCCCTAGCTCGGTTTCATTGCATTACTGCCAGGAACGCTGCTGCCGACTGATTTTACAGGTGGGGGCCCAGGAGGAGAAGCTCCTCAGCTTTCCCAGAGAGCCGAACATATGTGCCTTGGAGGAGTGAGTAATCTTGAAGCTATAGGTATTGAGGCATGTGGCTGACACATCAGGCTGAGCCAGGGTAGAGGTTTTGGTTCATTCTTTTGATCTTGAGCTGAAACTTAATGTTTTTATTATTTGATTGGTGTTTTTGTGATTACATGCACCTGCCAATAATGATATCCAGGCACACGTGTAGGTGGGGTGCTGTTGAAATTAAACTCTCTTCCTTCCCTAAAATGACTGTGTAAACACCAATTCCAGCTCCTTGTGTCATGTTTAGAAATGAGGGCTCCTGGTACTGTATTACCCTTTCTGAGCCGTACAGAACAGACACGGAGGAAGCCTGCGCTCTTCTGCTCTTCTGGCCTTTTTTTTTTTTTTTTTTTTTTTTCTTTTTTTTTTTTTTAAATCGGTTTGCCTGCTGTTTGGGAAATGTCATATCTTTGCCACATTGTGCACTTAGGGCTGTGTTTCTTCTGTCTACAGATAGTTCACATGGCTTCATTTAGGACGTGATCCAAGGGCTGGTGGTCACAGCTGGAGCCTTTATGCTGTCTTTGATGGATTTTGGAGCAGCCTGAGTAGATTTTGGTACATCTTCAATCATGTTGGGTAGGTATCTTCCCAGAGCTCTGTCTCTCCTGAAACTGGAGAGTTTTTTCCTAAGCAGTGGCAGCCTTGGTACTGGGATAGCCATAGGAAGCATCAGAGATAGATGGACAGGTAGGCCGCACAGTGAGTCAGAAACATAAAAGGATATGTTTAAAATGTAAAAGCCAAAGATCTTCATGAAGGTTTGGCCTTCAACAGGTGAGATATGAAAGGTGAAACCTTGCATGTCATGAAGAACCTGACCCCAAAATGGAGCCAACCCCAGGACATCTCACCTTCCGCTCCATCCCACTCTTTGCACACAAAACACCCTTCCCACCCCTCCCGCGGCAGCCTCCTCTGGCACCACCCTGCCCATTTCTGCAGCACCACACAACAACGTCTGGCCAACGACTGCCAGGTCGAGGGCTGCTTGCCAGAGGTGGACGCAGCCTGTGTTAGCTGGGGGGAAGGTGCAAGTGGCAGCGCAACGCCCATGGCACTGGCTGGAGATGATGGTGGGGCGGTGGTTCCCCTACAGTGTCCTCTCCAGCAAGTCCCCACGGGTCAGGCGCAGTGGCATGAAAAAGCAACATCTGAGAGCGTAGCACCGTCTTTGCCCGTGTTGGATCTCCCTTTTTCTCTATTCCTTGGCACAGGGCTGCCCAGGGGTGCAGGCAGAAACATCCACAGCTCAAAAAGCCTCAGCGCAAGCAGGAGCCTTGCGGGCAGTGTCAGCAGGGGAGGCAAGGGCCAGACAACAACTGGGCAGCTTCGGGCAGTGCCGGGGGACCAGGGGCAGTACGGGCACCTTCACTGCCATTACCGTACGCTACGTACAGACGGGAAGCATCCAGCTCCAGGTGCATCCGTCCAGCAGCTCTCCCTTGCTTGAAAATCCGCCTGAGCAGAGCAAACAGCAGAGCAGCGTGCACGGGGCCACTGCAGGATTTTACCAACGAAGCGTGGTCTGCCTAGTATTACTTCAGCCCGAGGTAGCGTGTCACGCTACGCCCTTTAAAGAGCATGAGTGTTGCTGCTCTGAGATAATTTCAGCCATGCTAGAGGCTGCCAGTCACACGGGAAAAAGCCCTTCAGAGCAACACATAACAGACAGGCGGCATGCCGAACGTCTCTGCCCGCCGGAGGGGAAGCGGGAGGGCTCCCCTGCGCCCCGCGGGAGGAGCGTGCCCAGAGGAGCAGGAGGCATGTGGTCTTCGCTCTGAAAATGCTGGCAATGTTTACAAAGTCAGACACGTCAGCACAGTTACAGTCAGCGAAGTGAGTGTAAAACTGGCCTTGTTACTTCCCAGATCTGAGGGATACGAGTCAAACGCGCACAGATGGTCGGCCACTTTCCATAATGAAACACGTCTTTATTGTCCCGAGGAAGCTGCGTTTCACAACCTAAGCATTGAGGCTTGCTTCTTTTTTTATATATTTTATTTTCTCTGCAAACTGTGGGCAGTTTTGCCCCTTTCCTTAAATCAAAAATTGTGGACGATAAAGACGTGTTTCATTACTGAGAGCTGGCCAAGCATCTGTGTGCAATGGACTTCATTTTCTTCTCTAGGTTGCTGGCACAAACATTCCGAGCCGAAGCCAGAGAGGAAACTGAAGTGAACGCAGGGATCTGAGTACTCCCAAACTTGGGGAGAGTTCAGACTTTGTGGCTGCTTCTTTCTGGTACATGCCCAACTGCCACATCCCAAACTTTAAATGATGTGGTGAAATTTAGGCACAGACTGGCTTTGCCAGACATGAAATATTTGGGGGCCTATGCTGTCACGGTTCCCAGAAGCAGCGCAAGCTCACAAGAAGTAGATACAGTCATTCGAGGGGTGACTAAATTGGTGCAAGGCTGCCTTGAGTGACCTATCTAGAAAACACATTATGCTAGCGATCCCCGGGCTTTTTTTCACTTCTGCCCTCACTAGTGGGATTGCAGCCCTTGCTGCTGTTTGCACATCTGGATTCATGGCCCTGGCAAGGCTCGTGAGCACTGGTTTGGGAATATCTTCCCATGAGCTGGTCCTGAGCTCCTCCTCACCACCAAGGAGGGGATGTGGTGTGATGTTCAGTCCCCATGACTGCCATTCCTGAGGCTCTAGGATCCTGCTAGGATCCTGCCTGCCCAGCAGAAATGATGCTGTCCTGTTCTGATTTACGCTCCTGACAGAATACTTAACAAATACACTACTTTAAAGCATTACCGTATTCACCTTGGGACGAATCCATTCAGAGACACAGTACAAAGCATATGGTTGCGATGACAGCTCTGGGACCAGGATGTATTTGTCCCCGGTGCAATGGGGTTATGCCTGCAAGCATATATTTTGTGAAAAGTAGTTGGCTTTAATGATGTTTAAACAGCCAGTTCTCTTTCTCAGGAAAGACAGAAAGGCTAAGAAATAAAAATAGAGGAAGGAGGAAGGGAGTGGGCCCCAAGAAAAAGAAGAGTCATTTTCACCACAAGTAAAAATGTGGGGCTTTTGACCAGGCACCTGAATAATTAGAAGCATGTTTTTAAAAGCTTTCCTATCTGCATAATTTGTTGCCTGCCTGCTGGTGGGTTCCCAAAGACAATAAAGGACCGGTCTGGGAGGGGAGCAACTGAGTGGGATTCTTGAGAACCGTGATTCTGCTCCTGGCTTTGCTGTCAGCTTGCTGTGGGAGCCAGGACTGAGCCAGGACATGGGCTTTCCCTTCGCGCCGGAGCACGGACATGGGCTCAGCCTGCTTGCTTGGTGAGGCTGAATCAATTCATGTCTCTGGGTACAGTCACACCATGTCTTACACCGGAGTTAGACCCCAGGGCTAAAGCCTTAGACTGGCCTAATTTCTCCTTGCTCATATCCCAAGTCTTGGTCCTGGCTTTCTCGGTCCTGGTTTCAAAATCTGCTCTGCCCCAGGGTTAGGAGCCAGCCAGCACACCAGTGCCAATTCAGGTCTAAGTCTTACTGCAAGAGGCAAGGATGATGAGATACGTTTCCACACCGCGCGACTGCAGCATGACATCTCATGCAGTACCTCTGCATGAGATC
Source organism: Fulmarus glacialis (assembly GCF_000690835.1). Classification (NCBI taxonomy): domain Eukaryota; kingdom Metazoa; phylum Chordata; class Aves; order Procellariiformes; family Procellariidae; genus Fulmarus; species Fulmarus glacialis. The sequence goes on from NW_009209562.1 coordinate 5,650, forward strand.
CGTGTCTCTCAGGATGCTCAAAATACAACTTGTAATGGAAAATTCAGGCATACTAGTGTTTAACCTACACAATTAAAAACAAAGGTAATTGACTCATTAGAAGAAAGTAGGTATTAAGCACTCTTACTGTGCTGTTGGAAACCTCCCTTAAATATAGCAAACGCTTACAACATACAGCACATACATGTTCCAAATCTATATAACTCTTCCTCTCCACTATTTAAATCCCATCTTTAGCTTCTTAAATTGCAAGGACAATTAAGGGACTTAATTTGCAAGTCCCTTGACTGTCCTTGCCTAAAGCACCTGGCTTCTAGGGGACCTGACCATCACAGAATTTTTGGGATCTTCTCCTTAAGACATGTTTGGGGCAGAAAAAAACCTCAGCGAATTCAGTGTCCTCTTGACAGTTTTGTTAAAACCCCAAGCACTTTCTGGTGACAGGCTTGAAGAGCAGCTGGTGTCCTGGCTAGGCGCGATGCAGAGCTGAAACTTCACTGAAATGCTCTGGTTGCCCTTTGGCGGAGCCTGTCTCTGTCCCTTGACTACATGAGGGACAAGGAGCCTGGCCTCCTGGCTTGGCTTGGCCAGGCGAGGTGCTTGGTGGTGGATGTTGTGATTGAGGAATGAAGTAGCAAGAAGCTATAATACAGCTGAGCATTGATCTACGTTAGAGGGCCAACCTATGATCTCAGCAAAGATCGGGAAGTAAAACAAGAAAGAAAAACCTGCTCCCAATTTACTTCTGTGCTGTCCTCCTCTGTCCCACCTCTTGCTACATCATAAAATGTCCGTATGGCAGTGCATGGAGCGTGTTTGCAGCATATCTGCTACGGCGCTGGTGTAGCTTTCTACACCTATGGTTACCTCCCAGGTCTTAGGCTTCAGAGCAGGCTATCACCTGGCCAGGTAGGTGACCGAAGTCCTCCACGGTCTGCTGTTGATTCTTCTCTGCCACCGGGGCTGGGGAACCTACACTGAAGACTACAGCTGTATGCCTACACGCTGGTCCTTGAATTGCAGTGTAGCCACTGCGGGAGACAAAGATAAATCTTGTGAAGTGCCATTTTTAAGCTGCAAGTCAGAGGCAACTCTAATCTGCAGCTGGAGCCAGGAAAACCACCTGGCTCTCACAACAGACAAGTCTTCACACTCTTTGTCTTCTTAAAAACGTGTACAGCAGTAGATAAAGCAGAGAAGCCAAACAGTTCCCAAAGGCATTCAGTGTTTTCACACCACCACCATCAATGAACGAAAAGCCAGTTCTGGTAAGAGCAGCATGTCTTTTCTTTTTTTAGATTGCAAATCTTGACTAGATATAATTGCACGAAGTCCTCTTTCATTGGATTCCTTGTGTTTGTAAGATCAAAGCCTCTCGGGATGTAACAGGAATTCTACGATAGCCCGTGGATACTCATTTTAATAGAGAGTTGCTTTTAAAATAACCAAAAAAGGAAAAAAAAAAAGAAAAAAAGCAACCAAAATCCAGGTCCCGATGGGATAACATATTTATTCTCTCTCAATTATTTTCAGCTCTGCAAGACAAGTCTCAGAAATGCCTTTCCCACATCAAGTTTGTCTCATATAGGGCTGTATTTCCCAGCTACTCAAGTAGAGGTGACATGGGGCAAACAAGGGTTTTAGATGGACTTAGAAGTAGACCAGATGGAAGCAGAATTATGCCAGCAACCCAGTAAGTTCAAGAAGTGCTATGCCACTCTGAGCACTCAGCAAGGGCTGTGCTTGCAACCTCAGTGGCATCAAAATGCTCCCTCAAAACCCCCAAGGGAAGCCTTGGTGTCAGGCAGTCATTTGGTGGTCCAGCGCTACTTTCTCAAATAGTTCAAGCCTGTACACTCCTGTATGCCCTCAGTCTTGCTCCTGCCACTCAACCCTTCCTCAGGTGCTGATGGAGATGCCCCTCACGTGCCATTAGCACCCCCCTCTGCTGCCCAGTGCGTGTGAGAAGAGCAGCTCTGCTTGCTTTGACCAACAGCTTCCCATCTGCCAGAGCTTGCTGGGGGAACTAGAGGAATTCAAGAAACACCCTGTGTTTGGCAACGTAGCATCATCTGTATCCACAGCTTGACATTCACCTTCTTGTTACAGTGTGGAGCTCAGGGTGTCATAGAGAGAAGTTGGGGTAGAAAAAGTTGTTGATAAATGGTCTCCCTCTGAAGTCCTAAGCAGACAGAGTGTGCCTGAGTGAAAACCATAAAGAAAACCCTTCTTCCACCGCTAAACTGACAGCGAAGCATGCTGAGGGTCAGGCCTTTGGTGCGTGATTCATGGCTCTGGGGTCACACGGGTTAAAGATTCTCATCTGAAGGGGATTAGGTGTTTCCAAGGAAGCACAGTCCTTCAGTGCCTCCAGCATTTCCTTGAAGCTTTTGGACTCTCAGACTTGCTTAAGACCTGCCTCATTATTCTGTCTCATCACATGAAAAGTCCATCACAGCTTTGGCAGAAGGTATGGAGGAGGTGTGGTGTGGGGGACACGAAAGGAAATCCTTTGAAAGGCGCCGGTTCCTTCTACCAAATCCAAATACATCTGGGTGCAGGGGAAGCCAGGCCAGCTCCTGGGAGTCTCCTTGGTGCCCACGTAATATGTTCATCCACCTGATAGCCTGTCAACGGAGCATGCTCCCCGCTTGGTGCCCCCTGTACACCCCAGACCTTGCTGTGCAACTGCACCTTCCACCCCGCTCACCGCAAACCAAATGTCTGTTTGGATGGGGAGAGCTGACTGCAAGGCACATCGCACGTGGTGACAACTACTCCAGAGAAGACAAACATCTCCTGTGGGCACCCCACACGGGGGCTGGCTGCTTCACTGGTGAGACCTGGCTCTCATGAGACTGCCTGGGGACAGGGCTGGAGCGGGCTCCGTTGGCCCTTGTTTGCCTCCTTCTGAACTCTCTCCCTCTGCTCCTCTCTCCTTTTCGACATCAAATGCTTCTCTCCTAGCAAGGTGTTTTCTGATGCTTTGCATTAGGTTCGCAGTGTAAAATTAGAATGTATTGGGCCACTGCAAGATGCTGAGGTTGTTAAAGCTCTGTGCGTGTGTGTGCGCGCGCGTGTGCGTGTGCGCATGCACGTCTGTGTGTGTACGTGTGTGTTTAATGCAGGGCTTTACAAAACTATCAAGCACTCTTTAAAGTGCTATAAAATTTAATGCTCAATAGGGAAGCCTAAACAAATGAAGCTGCACTATAAAATGTTTAGTGTTTCTATCGCTTTCACTTTGAACATGAAGACTTACTGTAACTCACAAGAGGGATTTCTCTGTCCTTTTCCTTATCCTTTCTCCCTTTGGCTTTTTTCTTCTGTATTCCCTATGCCCAGAGAATTTACTATGGATTTTGTATGGGAATATCTCTCAATTCCTGTGCGCTTCATTCCAAAAAGTGCAGCTGTCTGCCACTGAAGGGAGCTGCCTGTTCTCTGATTGTTCCTTGGCAAATATATAGTTGAGATTAAAAAAAAGAGCACTACTCTTTCATCTACCCCAAAAGCCACTATATTTAATTATTTTACTGTTTAAAGTGGCTGCCAGAAGTGCCCGGTGCAACTCTCATCCTTGGCCTGCTGTGATTTTGTCTGCTTTTGTTGTGACTTCAAGCACAGATCTCAAAGCGTAATCGATGGAGAGCCAAAGTGTGCCTAAGGTCTCCCAAGGCACAGGCAACAGGGACGTTTTGCAACTGCCCGAGAGCCAAGCTGCACGTTCTTGTTATTGTCAATGAACTCAACCACCGTGTTCCACCTTACTTGCACATCTCTCAACACCCTCTCTCTAAAGTCAGGCAGGACATGAGCAGGTGAAGTGCCCTTCTTGCTGCTGTGAGAGGACCTCTCAGCTAACCCTCATGGAACTACATAGTCCAGTACTGGTGAATAAAGTTAGGCAGTTAAGTAAACTGCCTACTTTCAAAGGCAATGGGGATTAGATATTACCTCCAGCATCCTGACTGAACAGTACCAGACCATTCTTGGCCTCATGGTCCTCACCTGTACTCCAAGGGTGGCAATGTTCACCTTCTTCTGGTATAAAGCTTCCAACTCACTCATTAAGCTTTGTGACATTTGGCTTCTCAGGACTGAGATGCAGGCTGAGATTAGCAGGGAAGATCAGGACACACTTCTAGCTGGCATAGCTGTGTTTCAACCAACAGGCAACGGGGGATGAATAAGAGGCAGTAAAGACTGTAAGCTGTCGTCTCCATCTCTTCTGGACTATGGCACAATATTATGTGAGTGTATGGTTTCATTTCTGTCCATACTATCATCCCTTTGGAGAAAAGGTGTAGCCAGATGCCTTTGTCCAAATAATTTTTCCAAGTGAAAGGATTCAGATTACCCAGGAAATTGAATGGCTCCTCTTTTTCTAGACCTGAGAGAAGCCATAGTTCATAGCCCTTCCTATTATTTCAGCCGGGTACTTCAGTCTCATCAAGGGAACATCGCAAGGTCACAGCCTTTCCTTCTGACTGGGACCCAGGAAAGTGGGGATTAAATCTTGCACATACTCTAACACTCCGGCATTTGGACACAAGTGGAAGGAACTTGTCTGTTTTCTAGTTTGCCTTCCATCTGCCCCAGGGCCTGAACTTAGCTGCAGGTTTCGGCATGAGAAGAGGCATGAAGTTCCAATGTGCACATCTGGAATTAAGAGCCGAAAATTGGGCTCGGTGCTGATAACGCTTTATTGACAGGAGATGAAAGTCTTGATTCCAATAACTTTCCGAGCTCCAGTTCCCACTGCTTTACGAGGTGTTACACACTTTGGTACCTTTGAGAGAGAGTTTGCTTCCCCTCCTTCTCTCCCACATCTTTATTGCTTCTGTTCCACAGACTTGAGTCATTAAAGTCTGAAATGCTTCAGCCCAGGAGGGTATGGAAACCTCCTTTTCCTGAGCCCCAGTGAGAAAATGTCAGCAACCAGCTTATCTGAGAGGGCTTGGCATGACAGACCCTGAGGCCAGAGTGCTCCCAGGCTCCGGGCGGTGGCAGAGCTCGGCGCTAATGGCTCAGGTCAAACTCCACTTGCAGAGAGGGCAGGCACCTACGATCTCCGCTCGGTTCCTCTTCCTTGCTCTGCACGCTGCAGGGCACCAGCAGGGAAACTCCCACGCTGCCCAAAGAGGGCTCCCAGTGCCGGGGGGAACAAAGCAAAAGCAGAGGAGGGAAAGGTAAATCAAGCACCGCAGGAGGCGCGGTGCGACTGTCGTTCCCCACTGCCACGTGTTCCTGCACTAGCAGCTTAGAGGGTGAGGCAGGACTCTCACAATCGTGACCTTACCCAGCATCAAGGATCAAATTGATCTCAGAAGGCTCCAAAGTCAGGGGGACACCAGCCACTTCCATCAATCCTGTCTTCTAAAGCCCAGGTTGTCTGCATCCATTGGACTTTGGAAAAGCAAGACGTTATCTGTGTTCTTGTTTCCCTTTGAGCTGACCTGAATTACCGTTCTCCTCTGTGCTCTAGCCATGGGTTGAGGGGCTTCCTCCTGCTTGTCTTGGGCTACCTGGTCACTCACCTCGCTCTCCTGCTTCCAGAAACAAGACCTAATAAGAGTCAGCTGCTGTTAGGGACCCCAGTCCCTAAATCAGTTCTGCATTAACAGCAAAGGCTCCATGAAGGGAAAGTCAAAGGCTGCAGGCCATTATAATTACAACTGTCAAGATACAACATTGCTCAAATTGGGAAATATTTTATAAAGTGATTTTTTTTGTGCAGAAAATGTGCGCTTGCCTGCAGAAGGGCTTCTGTGTTTGTAAGTATTCCTTTCTTCCTTACATTAATTTATTTCCTAACAGATACTAGCTGTCCTTAAAAATCTTGCCTGTGCTTTTCTGGACACTTTCAAATTTTCTTTAGAAAGGAAAATGCCTGAAAAAATGAAGTTTGGGGTTTTCAGCCAAACGTAAGGTATTTTGTCTCCAAAAAAACTGCAATAGCAACTTTAGCCAGCTATCGTAAGTCACTCTTCACTTTTAAGAGCCAATGTCTTCAGTAACTCATCATCACATATTGCTATATGGGCATCATGGGATCTGTAGTCTTATCCCAGCATCTCATCTATAGAGTTGAGTCTGGGCATGAAGCACTCTCACTGCAGCTCCCATTAAGTAAGGCAAAGACATATAAATAAAACAGAAAAAGAGAAACACTTTCAATGTTAAAAATAGTTCAGATGAAATTTTTGCATTTTTTATGTTAAAAACCCCCCATGTTTCAGGTCGGCTGTAGCTGCAGCTCTGTGATAGCGCTATTAAGGCTCCTGTCATAACTGCAGGCAGTCTGTTCCCCCTGCAGGAAGCTGCTTCAATATTTATTACAACACTGGGGTTATCGCTAGAGCTAACTAACAGCTGTCCCTAAGGATGGGTAAATTGTGAGCCAGAAACCTTCTCTCTCATTTGCTGCCTCTTGCCCACCTCCTTTTTCTGACTTTGACTCTGAATTGAGTCAAACTGTCTAGGAAGAAATTGCGACTGAAGCCACAAGGCTCCTCCGGGCTTTCCCCTCGCTGCTGAGCATCTCGTCCCGTGGTGATCCCCAGCCGAGTGCTTCACAGCCCAGAGCTTCCGAAGCCCAAGGGGAAGGAGGCAATCAGAAGTGACTCGGAATTACCAGTTTCCTGGCTGGATTCAGAAATGTGCACCCTCCAGCAGGTCTCGGGGATGCCGCTGATCTGCAGGTCACCCTTGTTTGATCTGAAGATCACTTTTTTCTTCGGTGATTTCTTCTTTCTCTAGAAGAAAGGAAGCACTGAACCTCCAGGAAGCTAACCATTTTCTCTGACTCTTGATGATACTACAAGGCCCCTCGATAGCTGCTGGCTGCTCCTACCTCTCCCCAGAAGTTCAAGACTGTCACAAAACCAGACTCTTAGAGGAGGTTTCCCCTTCTTAGAAGGCGCAGGGTTGCTTTCCAACTGACACAGTCCTGATGCATTTGGGAAATAGATGCCAGCTCTTTGGACTGCTTTTCCTACTGCTTTCTGAAAGAGTTGGGTGGCTTTAGTTGTACACCAGGTATCAAAGAGCAGCTCAAAATCTGGAAAGGTCTTGAGTGCTCACTTGAAAAGATCCCCAGAGAGCCTGAGAGTGGAATCCTTTCCCTTCCTTCACAGATTTTATTTTAAGCTTTATAGTGAGCTTTTTGCTCTTTTCTGGACCTGAATTGTCTCTGGTCTGTCAGCCACATGGTGCAGATGTCTGCATCCCCTTCCCTGCCAGCAGTCTCCCAGTCATTATTCCCAAAACCTGATCTCCTTGTCTGAGCCTCCATGTGTTAAGGATCCCTTTGGGACAACGTGATTATTTCCTTCTGCCTGCTGTGTATCCCCTGACAGCTTGTCTGGTAAAAGCCAAGCTTTGACCACAGGCAAATATCAGTCTTAGAACTGGTTCATCTTGAGGAGAGAAGTACCATTACATGGAATTGCAGTCCGTTCACCAAACAGGTACTGTCACCAGCCTCAAAAAAAAAACCCCACAGAGGAAGAGATGGTAACTTTTGAACTTCTTCATGTTATAGAAAGTACAGTCATTTACTTTCTGTTCAACAAGACTTTTAATTCAGAATGAGAAAACCAACAATAAGGAAAAACAAAATTCGAGTGCGTGTAGGCCAGTCAGGTGTGTGTATGTACTAAGTTTGGGTCCCCTGGCTTCCCACCAGGTGAGTCAGCCACAGACCCAGCTATGAAATGTTGTATCCTCCATTGCCTGTAAAGAGAAGCCTGAGGAGACACAGGACAAGGGCCCACAACATAATGGTTGGCCTGGGTTAGTCACCAAATCTTCTGTTCCTAGAGTGGAAGAGACTTAGACAAAACCAGCTAGTGACAGACTCAACACACCAAGAGATACTTCTTCGTCCAGCCTAGAGTTAAGCCATGGAACTCCTTGTCACAGGATGTTGGGATGCAAATAATGTACTTACTAGAAGGGCAAATTGAGGGGAAAAAATCATCTAGAGCTGTTAAACGCAAGGATATTAAATTGCTGGAAGTTTGGGAATATGTGCTTAAAATCTGCCTTGTTCGCCCTTTCTTAGGCATCAGTTATGCAGGTATCAGAGGGTGGCAGAGTAGCTGCCTGTGTCGAAGGACCACACGGTCCTTTGTATGTTTAGATCATGTTGCGTTACAGCCTGTGTTGCTCTTTCAGAGGACCTTGCTTCTATCCCAAGCTTACTGCTCTTTCTCCTTTCTAATATGCAACCACAACTCAAGAGAGAGACAAGTTGCAGTTTGTGTGCTGGGGAGGTTCTTAGGGTTACGGGATGCCCAAACATGTTTTCCTACTGAAGGCAGGAGGGTCATCTCTCCCAAGGCTTGGGCCTCTGCTGTAACCAGAAAGCAATACTCCATCTCATGCTGCTTCCGTCTTCCTTTGTATTGCACCCACAGTCATATAATACTTACATCTGGACAAGAGTTAGGAAAACTGCACTCATGCTTATGAAAGTGAAATCAACTAGTAAGCAAGGTATAATCTCTTCTGAACTCTTCAATCAGCTTCCCGAACTCCGCTCAGCCTGTCCTGCAGAGGAAGGGCTGGGTTATCCCAACTGCGTTAACTGCCGGGTTGTACCGGAGCTGCTCAGTAGCCCATTGCTCTGAGCCACTCGGGATTTCTTTGGGATTTTCCCAGCATTAGCCTCTGTATGAAGTATTCCAGGTGCAGATATTTTATTAAACATGGAACACTGATTTCAGCTCGCACAAAAATAACTCCCTCAAAATACTGGCATGAATTTGCTGTTTCTGCAAATAAATGTCTCGGTAAAGGAGACGAAATTAGGCATAGAATTGGTGAATCTTGGACAATTCTGTGTTGCTTACCTTGGTTCTCTGAGATGCCATGAACGTGTACAGCTCTGCTGTGAAACATTCCCTTTCCTTCTGGCTCCGAGACCCATATACAGGCAATCCATTACACCACTTCTAATGAGCCTGTTTCCTTCCCTGGCCAGTCCTGGCTTTCCACTGACTAATGAGGGAGCAACAGGTACCCGTGTGTCTGCCCTGACGGCCAACAAAAGGTTTTAACCCTTTGCCGCCGGGACCCTCTGAGGTGAAAGCGAGGAGCACGAAGCCGAGCGTGCCGCACCTCCGCCATGGCTGGCTGCCATCTCCTGCTCCCCTTTGACAGATGGGAAACACCCTGAAGCAAAATTAAGAGGAGCCCTGTTTATTTTGGGACTGCAGACTGTCAAACATGAGGAGAGACAATTATTTCCATTGTGGAAAATGTGGCCTTAGCAAATGAGCAGTTCCCTCCGCCTCGGCTTTGTGTTTTGCTTTTCTCTAAGGAAGGTTTCCTTTTTTTTTTGCAGCACAGGCTTGAATTAAGTGGGCAGAGAAGCATTTAAATACAAATATTTGTAAACTAAGTGGTTTTCCTGAACAAAGTAGATCCAGATGACCGACAGTCTGTCGGCTGCAGCATCTCAGTGCCTGTCGCACGACGGCCCCTTTGTTCGGCGGCTGGGTGCCCGCGGAGGCGTCCCGGGGGGGCACAGCGGGGCCGGCAGGCAGCACCCAGTGCTGGGGG
>NW_009209563.1:0-1641 GCF_000690835.1 Fulmarus glacialis
GGGCAGTGCGTCTCTGAGGAGCACCAAGGCATCTTCCACTCCGTCAACCTCATAGACACTGTGTACCAGGAAGAAAAAGTAAGCGCGGCGCTTCCCCTCCGCGCCAGGGTTCCGGTTGGGAGGTCGGGCACACCAGGGGCCCGGTTGGGAGGTCCCACAGGGGATCCCATGGGGCCCGCGTTGTTTTTTTACTCAGAAACGCAGGGAAAATGCAGTGTGGTGGGCAGGCGAGAGGCAGCGAGGGAGTACGCTGCTTTGAACCAGGAGTCAGGATTTGTTTGCCGACTGCCGGGGTGTGCCTTTCGCTGCTGCCGTGAGACTTCGTCCACCACGTACAGGGGACCAGGCGGTCCCCTGTATCGATAGACCTGAACCCAACTTACCAAAGCAACGGAAGAGTTGGGGTTTTTTTTGTTTGGTTTTTTTTTTTAATATAGAGACTTGCAGTCTTTGCTGAAAAAACACACTGATGCTAAGAGTTTATTGCATGTCTGGATCCAGTTTTTCCAAGTTCAGGAAGGTGCTAGTCCTACTAACAAAAAAAACCCCACACGTACCACCCATAGATATTTTGTTTATAGGCTCCCTGAGCTGGCATAAGTAATTTGGGTCATAGATAATTACATATTTAGAAATAGATGGTTTAGTAATAATTTAATAAATGTAAAACCAAAATGCTTTCCTGTTTGCGTGCAGAAAGCAACTGCCTGGCCTAATGGTTGGTTGGCTGGTTGTGGTGGTAGTAGTTGTGATTTTTGCCAAAATAGCTACCATTTGGTAACTTTTCATGCCCTATGCAAATTGAGTGCAGGATGGCATGTCATACAGCAGTTCTGCTGTGCAGTAATTGAAACAGCTGCAGTGGAGAGATGAAGAGTATGGGTATAAAAGTTTAAGTACAGCACTGACTATTTAAGCCAAAAGTTGCATTTGCTCTGATTTCCCTCCTGCCTCTCCCATCACCAACTGCGCATCACTCGGGAAACCAGGGGAAAACAGTCTTTGCACTAGACTTTCTATGTAAAGCTTGGTGATAATGTAGTGAGGTAAAGGAGGAAATAACGGCGATAATCTTAGTTTAAACCCAAACAGAAATAACTCAGTTATGGACAGCTTTCTAATTTATCAGTGTGAGGCATTAAAAAAAAAAGTGAATATCACACAGTTGCTTGTCAAACTGGAATAACAGCTTACATTGTGATAGATGTGTGTGTGAGGGGAGAGGTTAAAAAAAAGGCTGAGGGAAACAATGTTTTAACTATAAAGTAACCCTTGTAGCTATTCTAGCAATATGCATTGTAGGTGTGCCTAAAAACATTACTTTGAGAACGAGAAATACCAAAAGAAAGTTTGTGTACTGATCCAGGAAAGCATTAAATGTTATTAAGTAATGTTTTGAATCACAAGCTTTGTTTAATATGTTTTACAGAACATCGCATAATGTGATTCTAGGTAACCACTGAAATATATGTATTTTATGGAGTGGATAAAGTCGTAGTAAGTGTTTCAATTGTCTTGCAGTTAACCTTCTTCAGCAGTCTGAAAAAAATGAGAATAGTAAATGAGAAGCTGATGAATGAAATCTCAAGTCAACCGAATGATATGGATGTGAGTTACAGATGCTGGATTTTTTTTATATAT
>NW_009209564.1:0-3257 GCF_000690835.1 Fulmarus glacialis
GCTCGCCCCGCAAATTTCATTTTTGTCCCTTTGGAGGCAAAGCCCGGCTAATATGTAAATGAAAATTAAGCTGGAATTTGAATGAATTCAGGTTTCCCCCCCCTGCCCCTTTTTCTGGAGGAAAACGGAGCCTGGGAGCAGCGGAGTGCTCGGAAATGAAAGTAATTCAAGTTTGAGATGGGCACCCCCGGATGAGCTGCAATAAAATGATTAGTTTGGGAAAGTGGGAGAATTGCTGTTACGGAGCAATTATGAATTGTACTTCATTGTAATTTTGAACTTGTGCAGCACGCTGTGCCAAAACTGATTTTTTTGCTGCAGTGCTTAAAGTTATTTGTTTCAAATGAGGAGTTTTGCAGGAAAATTAGAGCATAGAAAATTTGCTGTGGACACACCCAAATTTTTTTTTTTTTTTTTTTTTTTCTTTGGATTTCATGCAAAACTGCTTTTAAACAATGAGGTTCTAAACACAGTCCAGGAAAACACGAGGACAAGCAAAATTAAGAGTCGAATGTCAGTTTTATTTTTGAATTTCTTGGCTTTTCTGATGGTTTCTCCTGGCATAATTAAAACATAGTTTCCAGCATTTAATTTCCTACTTCTTTTGTAAAGAAAAAAATTTCCATAGTAGGGTTTTTAGCTTTTTTTTTTCCTTCTTTTTTTTTGAGCACACACTAACAACTCCAGATACTATGGATCACATAAATCTAGTATTTACACAGGTTTATTATAAGGTCCGCCATGATATTATGAATATGCATAATTAACAATATTGTGAAAAAATAATTGCAGATTTAGTGATTTTGATTTTTTTTTTAACCAGTAAAACTAAAGTGCCTTTAAAGGGCTCAGCCATGATATTTTTCACAATTTCAAAATCCTTTTTCTCCTTGACTCTTACTATAAAGCCTTCCTGGAGTTTGAACTGAAAATCTTTTTTTCATAATTTTTTTTTGTTTTCTTTTTTTAAAATGCTGTAAGGTTCCTATTCTTTTGCTGTTACGGGGTGCCTGCGAGTTCTGGACTGTGCACACACTGGTTTATTATTGTAGGGTTGCCCTTGAATACTGGGGTCTTGGTATTGATCTTTTTAAAAATAAATAACAAAAGAGCACTGAAACATGCATTGTTTCAAGAAAAAAGCAATATAGGAGAGATACATGGCCTTTCCACCCAAAAGTGGGGGAGGGAGAGGAAGGGAAAGATTAGGTCAACATTGAGTTTTACCAACCTTGACACAGTCTCCTCTCTAAAATGGGGACAAAATAGCAAGATGGCTGGCTCCACAGCTGCAGCAGTTTTTTTTTTTTTTTTTTGAAAAAGGCATTTTTAAATTTTGAACTCTGAAGTGAGTTTCTGGAGCTGCTGGGCACCCACCTGCAAATGCTGAAATCCAGGCGCTTAAAAAAAAATTAAATTTCAATCCGGAATGAATTTTTAAATCTGAATCTCAAACCCCTGAAAAGTTGGTTTTTTTTTTTTTTCCTGTTTTGATTTTTATTTCACTGTAACTTGATATTTGCTTGAAATTAGGCAGGAGTGGCTGGTGAATTCAGGGTTCTGAGGCTGTTTTTCACCCTCCTCCCCTTTATTTGTTTCACATTTTGGGTTGCTCGAGGGGGGGGGCGATGGAAAAAATTTGCGAAGCAGGATAATTCTTGGGTGGAGGAGAAAATACTCTGAAATATCAACTTCATATTTTTATTTTTGCATTTATTCCCCCCCACCCCACCCCCCTGAAAAGGACCCACCCTCTTCCTGAATCTCTTTTTTAGCAAATAATGAACAAGTACCACGGTGACAGACCAGCAGTGGTGCAGTTAGAACGGGGTGGCACATATGGGTAAAAATTACACACAATGCTCTAAATCGGATTAAAAAATCCCGGAGAATATTTTATTCGTGGTTTCATCCTGGAAGCTTTACCGTGGTGGCTTTTCCATATTCTTGTACTCCAAGAATTCCCTTCCTTGAGCTGCACCCCGTAACTTTCACTCACTCCATGGTTATACCCAAAGAAACTGTTTAGCTGTCATTTTTTTTTTTTAAGGTTTCATACATTTTTTCCAAATGGAGATCTTTTGATGCTGCTTTTTCTCTGCCCAGCCCCGCACCCTCACCCCGAGATCTGGGGAGCAACGCCGTGGCTGGGCTTTGGCACTGGGGGAGACGCATTGGTGGGTGCTGCATTTTAATTACAAATAATGACAGATACTCAATTTTGAATGACAACAGTTTCCAGTTGTATCTTTAAAGTTGATCATGCTATCCTAAAATAGAGGAATTGAAACTTGAAAGGCCCTAGTTTATATCTGTTTTAACCTGTTTTCAGCTGTTGTGGGAATAAGTGAATTTTCTGTCGATATTTGAAATGGGTTTGCGTGTTGCACATCTCCTCTGCAGAGATGAAAATGCAATGCCATAGTACTCGGCTGCAACTTGTGGGGATGCTGTCATACCGTAGGTGTGCGTACCGCAACCTTTACAATCTTTAACTCTGTGTATATCAGTTTCTTTTAAACAACGGCTTCCATTGTATGTTCCGCCGGTGATGAAAAGCTACGCTTGAGGTTATAATGGGTTTCTTAATCTAACCTTTCGGTGTGCTGGTGTCTTTCTCCTCCTGCTTGAAAAATTTTTCATAATTTTTCATCGCAGTCTGCTTTCAGGGGGATTTATTTTTTTCTTTTTTTTTTCTTTTTCTGGAAAGTTGATCAATATTTATCATTTTAAAAATTGCTGTTTGGCAGCCTGGAAGGGGGAGGGGGAGGAAGGGAGCCCGGCAGAGCGATACCAACGGATTTCTTGTAACATAACTGAAATGTATTTTTTAAAAAAGAAAAATTTCAAGTACCTCATCCTCAGTGGACGAAAATAGACATAATATTGTTAAAGTAGTAGATAATATTTACACAAGTGCCATATAAAACCTTAGGATGCTATTTGCATAACTCCAGAATAATTTAAATACATATTACTGGCATAATGCAACGCCGTGAATAGTTCAGTTCATGGGTGCAGTCACGTGGCCCTGGTGATGCACAGTCAAGTTTGCAATTATGCAAGTGCGGTAGCGAAATTAGCGTTCTAAAAGTTAGATTAATTTAATTTTTTTTTTTCTTTGGGTTGAAACCTGCTGTAAGGCTCATGCTGATACGGGTTCAGGATTTGTGCCCGCTTCTCTGGACGCTGTGCCTGTTGAAGGATTTACACCTTCCCAGCGCGGCGTGGTGGGGCTCGGCCCCGGTGCCGGCTTG
>NW_009209565.1:0-4126 GCF_000690835.1 Fulmarus glacialis
TGATTCTATGATTCTATGATTCTATTCTCAAAAGGGAATGTGCAAACCTATAGATGGGATTTATATTCCTTTTGCATTAACAAATAGCACAGCCAACATTCCTTTATTGTCTCTCCACAGTGCCTGACAAACTCAATGCAGAGAACCGTGGAGTCCTACCCTACCCATGTAGAGGACTGAAAGTAGTTTTCTTGTGTTGTCTCCATATAAAATAATGGATCTTACTAGCTTACTAGCTTGAGCATCATTTTTTTGGCTTTAACTACTTTCCCTGCACTGCCCAATGCTATGCTGGGGGACATAGAGTCCACTCAGGATTAACTCAGGATACTTACTTCTGAAACCTTCACCATTCCTTAAATAGGCATGAGGTCTATCTGCATTTTAGCCTCCACTCAAGTTTAACAAAAAAAAAAAAAAAAAAAAAAGGCTGCCTCCTAAGACTGATTAGAATGCTAATCAGTGTGTCTGATGTGATCCCTGAACTGCTCTAGAAAAACTCAGGCTGAAAAGCCTCCTTGTCAAAATCAAGATGTTTCCATGTTTCATAGATCAGCTCTTTCCTCCAAAAAGCAAATCAAAAGATTTTTGTGAAAAAGTTCTTAACCGTCCTGAATATAATTCTGCATAAAATTGTCAAGCTATTGTTGACAGCCATGGAATCCAGTTATCTCCACGCACAGTAATAGCATCTGGGGCATTCTTAATGTAAACAAAAAAAAGTTTGAACTGAGATCTTCCAGGAAATATTTTGGAAGATTGATTCAAGTTAAGAGAAGATGATGAGGCAAACATATATCTTGTAGCTTAAAATAACAGTAAAACTCATTCTTCAGAAAAGAGTATGCGTAGAATAATTACCTATACTGTTTTCACAGCGTGAAAGAAACTTCACTTGCTTAAAATCCCAGCATGTAAGTTCTTCACTAATGTTGTTGTTTGGTTAATTTAATTATTTGCTGATATATATTTTAGCAATTATAGATTCTTCTGTGTGTCAGCTGTATGAATCCCACAGAGGAGGAAATGTAAGATTAAAAAAATATAAGAATTCTTTACATAGTGTCTCTTCAAACCTAATCAGCCATCTAAAGAAACCATCCAGGCAAAAAGAAGCACTCCTCATTAATATGACCTAGCTTGCTTAGAAAGAAATCCTAGTGTCTCTGATATTCAATGGATACCATTTTTCAAATGCATCCATCTGGAAAAATCCTCATATTCATGCTAATGCAATTCTTTATTCTATTCTGTTATTCAACATACTGTAAGGAAGGAGTATAACATAATTCTCCATTGATAATATAAGAAGAACAAATGCGAGCCAGTATCCAAAATTAAAATTAATTATGTATTTCAAGCTTAGAAAAGTCAAACTAGCATCTTAACGATAATGGTAATTGCATGTTTTCTGCTGAAGATGAGTTTATCACCTTTTCCACAATGTATAATGCAGTCAAACACAAAGTTTGCTTATTTCAATGGTTCCTGGAAGGAAAATGTGATCAAAATTCCATTTTCAAGAAAACACTGTACGTTCAATGAAAATTACTCATAAAGCTGGCAGAGCATTTCTTCAAGGGAATTGCATAGCTAAAACTGCAATAGAGTAAAGTTCCAGACATTGCAAATCTATTTGGGTAGATGGGTTTGTTCTATCTTGTAGTCAGAACAAAATTCTTGACCCATACCCAGTTTTTACGTTTCCTTCCCTTTCTGTGATGAAATCAGAGGAAGAGAAGTACCTAGCAGAGTTTTAGGTACAAGACAGTTACATTTCAAAATGATATTTTGTGCAGGAAGGTACATAAGTGTGTGCCAGGTGGAATCCACATTTACCTACTGTGGTTGACATATCTCTTTCTGAACTGGATTCTTCAATAAAAGGAGGTGTTTGGATTCTGTTTTGCGGGGTGGTGGTGGGGATGGGTTTTTAAATTTTATTTTATTTTTCCTAGTTCCAATGAAATGCAAAGATTTCCTCTACTGTTTTACTGTTTATCTGAAGTTAAGTCTGATATAACAAAGATCTGAAAACGTCATTAAGAAATGAATACAATATCTTTAGCTTTTTTCATGTCTCCTTTTCACACAGATAGCTCAAATGTGTGCTAAATGATATATAAACCTATATTCACATCAGGTTCTATCTATCTGCCTTAACTTAAAATAGTTATATTGCATACAGTTCCTGATATTTGTTAGCACAGGAAGAGCAAAGTTAAAATAATGTGCATTTAGAGGCAAGCTAGATGACCAAGGAGATTTTATTTTATACTAACATTTTGGTCAAGAATTTTCAATATTTTTTTTTTTTTTTTTTAATGCTGATTAATCAGTACCAAATAATAGAACAATTGGTTGCGTTCAAGGTCTCACTACTTCTTTTCATGGCCCACTGAACCTGGGCTCTGAGCATGAGAAGGGTGTCTCAAGATCAGAAGCACTTGATAATGTATTTGATACTATATTGAAGTATTTGATAATTTAAGAGTGTATTTCATAATACCTCTTTGTAGTCAAGAGGTACACATAATTTAAGAGTAAAATTTGCTTGTGTAGGGGAAAAAAGGAAAAATGGTGTATTGGGGACAGCCTGAGAATATGGAAAAAAGGTTTTAAAAAGGATTTTAAAAAGGATTTAAAGACCAACAGAGGTCTCATTACCTTGTACTTCAATAACGTTGAATAAATGACAATATGAGAGAAGTAGTCGTTTAAAATACTTTCTACACAGCATAATGCTGAAGGACTTCTGAAAGGAGATCTGCCACAGTAGGGGAAGGTGCAGCATGACATGGAAAAGAATTACATCTGGGCAGTGGGCAAGCAGGAAGGTGTGCAGGAAGCACCAAGCACCATCCTTCTCCCACAGCCCCGTTTTGAGAAGCACTTGGTTTTCCTAATGGGGTTGGAGAAAAGGAGAATGCAGTGCAGGGCAGATCTTCATCCTAATCCCTCCCACATTCATACATAGTGTAAATGAGGATAGAGAACTTACCTAACCATAGATCATGTGCCTCGTGTTGTTTCACTTCAGGACGACAAAGTGCACTTCCTTCAACCATCCTATAAAATAAGCATACATCTACATGTATTCTCCCAAATAGCTTATCATAATAAAACACTACACTGCACATACATCTGTTTCATTTCTGAGGATGGGAGGAATTGCTAATCACACATGCCAAATGTAATGCTTGACACTTGCAGCACCG
Source organism: Fulmarus glacialis (assembly GCF_000690835.1). Taxonomy (NCBI): domain Eukaryota; kingdom Metazoa; phylum Chordata; class Aves; order Procellariiformes; family Procellariidae; genus Fulmarus; species Fulmarus glacialis. Next base: position 3,219 of record NW_009209565.1, read on the forward strand.
GAAATGGGAAAAAGGAAGCACACATAGATGTGGCTATGATTTGTTCATGTAGTAAAGATAAATCAGAGTCCATCTGCTCTAAACTGTATCTGTAAGGTGTAAAGAAGGTGTAGATGCTTTAGATTGCTCCAGCATTGCTCTAGCACTGGAATACACAAGTTGACAAAGCAAGTGCAGTGTTGTTTGTGTTCAGTTCAGTGTGTCCTAACAGCAGATGGGAAAGCCATTTGTAAAATCAGATTTAGATTGTTGGTTGCCTCCACAACGTCCAGTTCTTCTGAACATAAAGCTTTAACCTTAAAGTTTGTACATTGGAATATCCAAGCACCCAACTTCCAATTGCATAAGGAGAAATAAAATACTCATAAGGTGCAAGTACTCCTATTACTATCACCGTCACAATAATGCCCAAAGAATGGACTAATGCCCAAAGAATGGCTGAAATAAAGTGGCTTTAAACGTTTTCTCAATGTATGATTTTTCTGCCATACCACTGATGGTGAAGAAACATCACTGTAAACACAGCTTTCAAAGTCTAAATACCTGAGGGAAAGTGCTGATTAATACTGCTGTTTAAACTGAGGTTAATTAATAGTGATAAAGATTAGTTGGTCTCTCCTCTTCTCTCACTTTGAAAATATTTTTTGTGATGAGACCATGACACCTATTAATCCATATCGAAGACTTATAAATGTAGAAATAGTGAAAGGGGGAAGGCAGAGAGGATTTCAAGAATATAATTCTGAGAAAAAATGAACTGAACTAAAATAAAGACGTATTCCACTTTACTTTACGATGATCTGTTGATTTATCTGGCACTTTTAGAAGGAAGTGTGCGTGGAAACATGACTAATGGCCATAGTATATATGGAGCGGTTAGTTTTGAGGGCACTGACAAGCCATGTGCG
>NW_009209566.1:0-9839 GCF_000690835.1 Fulmarus glacialis
CCTTCCAACCCAAATTATTCTATTATTCTATGAAATAAAAAGTGGTAAGCATGATCTACAAAACTGCAGGTTGGCACGTGAACTACCTTCATAAGTGACAAAAATATTGTCAGCTTCTTGGCCGTATCAGACTAAAACAAGTGTTTGCTCATACACCGTAATTCTCAAAGCAAAGTAAGCTAGTTGTACTCTTTTTCCTTTCACTAATCAGTTCTGTATATTTTTTTGTTAGTAAAGAGATGTGTCCAACCAGTCACTCCAACAGTATAGTGTACACACATTCAGTGCCAACTAAGGCAAGGGAAACTCTGTTTTTCTCTGCATCTACAACTGCAGGGTCCTATCTTCCCATAGAACCCCTTGATAGCGAGTTTGTCACTTTTGGTGTTCTGGGTACTTGGAGCAGACAACTTTGTTTACTGCTTCTATGTAAGAACTTCTCTTATTACTGCTATATAAGCTTAGGTAAATACCAGAAAAGTATGGTTATTCTACAGAATGCATTCTTTACATAATTTGTACAAATCTTTTAATAGAATTTTCTCTAATGTGAAGCTAGAATGTGACATTCTTCAGTAGTTGAATTAAAGCTTTCTAGCTGATTCTTAAAATATTTCTTTATTTACGTTAGTGTAACCAAGTATAAAATAATGCAGATATGTTCTCAAAAATATATGATGTTTGAATTATTTTTTGTGTAGAAGACTGTTCAGTTTATTTGCAAGTTGTCACAGAAAATTGTAAGCTGAATATCTATGAGTGAAAACCTGAACAGAGCAGCTCCATGAATTCTAGAACTCAACTCTTTTGTGTTGAAACTCAGTAATACAATATACCTTCATCTCTTATTACATAGAAAACTAGCTTAAAGACCTTTAACAAGATAAAACAGCAGATCCTAAGTACATATTAAAAGATTTAAACAACTGACCTGCTGTGCAAATAGTGTTACCTAGAGTTTTCTAAAAGTTCTCACCATAAATGAAGATTTAGATGTATAATCTTAGATATTGTTATTATTATTATTATGACTATGTTGATTATTTTAACATTGATATACAACAGATAGTAGAAAACATTAACCCTCTATCTTAAAATTTGCTTAAACATTTCTAGCTGAGGGAGATTTTAGCTATCAGGTAGTCTTGAAGTGAACTTTCAACATTTCTATAAATCAGGGAAATGCTTCATGTCAGATGAATATAAAATTGTTAATTAGAGCTTTCATTCAATGGTAAAACTGTTACAACTCTAATGATATCATAAACCTAGGAAGTATTTTATGAACACTTGTTATAGGCAAACAAGAAAATTTTCTTTATGATCAGGACCTTGGTTTTCATCAGAATTCCTTATTTTAAATGAAAAATGACCAAGGTTTTGTGGCTTTCTTTTTGTTTCCCTATTCTTGTTTGATGATTCTGTTACCAAAAGTTTAGCATGGTCTAAGGGGAATCTTGAGATAATTATAATTTCTGTTCTGTAGTTATAAGTAAAAAGAAATTATTTGAGAATCAAGTAATTTTGTAATTACAGGAACTCACACCCACTGAGATATATGGGGTTCTTTTTCTAAAAATATAAACTTATTTATAAATACATAAATAAATGCAGTATCATAATAATATTTCATATTTATTCTAATCTTTGCACTCTAATTTCTAGGTGATACAGCTGGTTCTTGTGGTGATCCAGGTATCCCAGGTCATGGGTCTAGGGAAGAAAATAATTTTAAAATTAAAAGCACAGTGCATTTCAGCTGTGATATTGGATATGTCCTCCATGGCTCAGAAGAAAGAACATGTATGGCAAATGGAAGTTGGACAGGAAGACAACCTGAGTGCAAAGGTAATCTCAGAAGATCCACTCTATTTTTAAACAGTCTTGTTAAAAGTGCTAACCAGAAAACCAATTTTACATTGCCAGTTTTGTGTTGTGAATGGTATGCAGTTGATTTTGGACTGAACATTACATTTTTTTGAATAAGTTGTTACACCATAGCAATGGCTTGGCATCAGGTGACAAATCTGAAATCAGCTCCTGGCCCCCATAAAACTGCATGTTTTCAAAGTTTTGAGAAAAAGAAGTATACTGAACTGTTTATTCTTCTCAGTCTTGTGACAGCGTCAACTATATGTATTATCCAGTACAAAAAACTAAATAGAAAATGGAATAGATAAGGCCTCTAGAACTCAATTTTTGCTGAAAGATTTTTTCCCTTGAAAATCTCACCATCACCTGATCTTTAATTACAACCATTATGCATCTGAATTTCAGAGAAAAGAGCTGAGTTTTAGGAAAATGTCAATGTTGGATTTCATTAGAAACATCTATGTCATAAATGATTGGCTTAAAAAATTTATTAAATAATACTGTTGACATTATTATTATTTTTCAATAGAAAATGAAATGCTGAAACAAGTGTATTTGGAAAAAATTATTCTAGAAATTTCAAACTAGATGTATTATTATAAAAGAAAGCTCTAACAGGATATTTATGGATAATCAATTACCTTAATTATCTTGATTCCAAAATAGGAAATAATTCCCAACAGACTCTTCTTCAAAGAAAAGCTTCCTGAAAAGCAGAAAATAATTTGAGAACCTGTACTCTTATTTTCCACTTTATCACTGTTGACTGTTATCTGTATGAAATAGTCATCTCATTTTAAAAACTTATTTCACAACCTGGTTTTGTAATACCCTTTCTGCTGAATGATTGCCATCCTGACACAATGTAAACATATATGTGTTTGTATGTTGGCATCTGAAGGGATATGTTTAGCCCAACAGAACCTTCAGCTATTCTTCTTTGATCTTATCTATTACACAAATAAATTGCCCCTTTCAGTTTTTAAGATACTTTTGGTATCTTTTTCCCCCTAAAAATCTCTTGAAATGATGAATCTGGTTCACAGATAGAGAGAGAGAGAGAGAGATACACCTGTGTAATGCACGCACAGGTATATTGTTCTAGTTTAGGTCATATAGATTAGATGTATATACATAATCACATGAGAAAGACACATTCAAATTCCAAAGTTGAGTGTTGAAGAACGGAAACATCAGGCTTACATCTGCCTATGTAATAATAGCTTGACTCTACCTTGTGCTTTGAGTTAGGTAGGAAACGTACTTTGGTGATGCTATAAATGCATACATACTATAGATTCAAATTAAATCTACAGTGATAATTGTAGATCAGGAATTTTCTTATAATTGTGAATTTGTCTTTGCACCTAAACTAGCTTTCCTTTAATGCAGATTTTAGATTTGTAGGCTGTGTTTCCCTAAGGTAAAACAAAATAATTCATGTAAACAGCTATTTACTGTACAACATGCCTTATCAGTAGGTGGTGAAACGTACATTTTTCAGGACAACAGGATGGATTTCTACCACATAACACTGCTGGCAGCAGGATTGTCCTTAGACATTACTATTCCAAAATCATCCTTACTACATTTTAAAAATATTTAACATTTTGCTTTATAGCTGTGCAGTGTGGTAATCCAGGAACAACCGCTAATGGAAAAGTATTTCGTATTGATGGAACAACATTCTCTAATTCAGTAATTTATTCATGCATGGAAGGATACATACTTTCTGGATCATCTGTAAGACAATGCACTGCCAATGGAACGTGGTCTGGATCCTTGCCAAACTGCACAAGTAAGACACATCTCTAATGAATAGCCTTTGTTTTTCTCTCCTCTGAAAGACAATAAATTAAAACATAGAAGTTGGATGCAAATACGTTAAGTCTTGCACTAATTCATACATAATTTTGTACATGAAATACTTCTAAAAAATATAGTGCTATGAGAAGATGAAAAATATGGGTTTTTAAAGACAGACACAGTATAGTAAAATATATAGACTGCTGTTAAAGTTTAAATGATGTAACCATATGCGGTTACATGATCTACCTACTTTAATTCTTTCCTAGTATGTATTTTTAATCTTGTTTATGTTTTGTGATATGTCGTATTCAGGCATTATTCTTTCAATTGCTTTTCTTCATTATGAAAACTTAGCAGTATAATATTCTGGTCCTCCAGAAGGCAGAAAATAAAAACCTTGAAATGAACGCTTGAGAATTCTTTTTGTAGTGACTCTGAGATCAAAACTGTTGTCCCACTCTCACATAACATCTTCTGTTTGGCCTCTTCATTAACCTTATACTTGCTTTGGTTACTCAGCTAACATAAGCTAATTCAGCTTCTCTCACATTCACAATAAGCATTTTGCAACAGTTTATTTTCAAGCCCATCTGTTCCTGCTTTATTACATGTCCTAGTTCATCTTTTAATAACAATTATGAAAAATTTGTATTTATGTGACACATGAGACTGCCTATCATTTTGAGGAAACATATCCTCATCAGAGGTATAGCAAACTGTTGCATAAATTTTGAACTAACACCCTAGTTTTTATAGAGTTGGCTACTTTACATACTTATAGCAGCCCAAATAGATGCCAAAAGTAAGATGATAAAGTTTTATCTCTGCAGTCAGCAAACCTGTGAGAGAGCTCAATGTTTTTGTTTATTTATTATTTTCCAAGTTATAATGAGAACCAGATTAATTGTACCAAGGATAAAGGTGTTTTGTGACGCTGGTTTTTGCCTACCACAGTGACCACTGTCCATCCATTGGATGGACTGCTTGAGCAGGGGAGTTGGACAAGATGACCTCCAGAGGTCCCTTCTAATCTCACTATTCTGTGATTCTCCAAATCTGTGAACTTCAGAAAATGCCACTGAGCCTGCTAAGTAGCTACTATGTGTTTCTTTTAGTTAAAGCTTTATTCCTATGTTTATGACAAAACACAGTATCTTGGTAAAATCTAGGTCACTTCCTTAAATCTGCTTTTGCTTTCTTTGAAAGTCAAATGCTGCAGAATAAGACAAAAGAGCAAAAGGATCTTTTCCTTACCACTCCTAACTGGCCTCTATGAACAGTTCTAATGTTACAACACAGTAATATCAAGAATGACTCTTTTTTCCCCTTAAGTCTTTTCTTTCATGCAACTCTTTTTCCTGTAGTAAGATAAAGAATAGTAAGTACAGAAGGGCAAAAACACGTGAAAGAAAATTAGATCTGTTTTTTTTTTTTTCTTTGAAGTATGGCTTGAAAAGTTAATGATAGGAAGGTAGGAATTTTGAGAAGGTAGAACAATCTAGAGATCTAGTGGCTCTTGCTGTATAACGGATTAACATTAAAGTCTCAGTAGCAGGAAAAGGTACAAACATTATAGTAACAGTAACAGTGGAAGAAGCAAAAAGTTTGTATTAATGACCAAGAGAAAGAAATGGAGATTGTAAGTAAGGTGAATGAAAAAGCCGAGAACATGATTTTAGTTAGATTTAAATAAACAACGAAAATATTTTTCAACAATATAAAATAAATGGGTGGTTTGTGGAGCTGTTTGATCATATATGGTGTATGGTGTTTGCATGTTCTTAAATTTGTAAGGCAATGATTTGAAATATTCTTCATACAGGAAAATCTAAAGAGATGAAATAAGGATTAGGGAAAAAAGGGTAAAAGCATGAGCATTATGTTGTAATCCAGCCAAAACAATAGTATACCTGGAAAAATATCAAGGATGATTTTAGTTGAATTTGCAACATTAAGGATAGTAAATGGAGTATGTCAAATAAAGAAAGGTAGGACATGTAGAGTATTTGAATATACTCATGTAACTATGAGAAACAGTTCTGTCTTTCACAGCTCTATATTTTTTGAAGAATGACAAAGAAAAATCTATGACTTTTTCAGTTTTTTTAAAAAAGAAATATTACCATGTTACTAGGTAAAATAAAATAGGCTGATCTCCAATTTTCTTTATCACTGCACTAGATACCTTTAGACTAACCCAGATAACCCTGTGGTATGTTTTATAGTCTCTTGTGTATCCATAGGCAGTGATTGTGTGGGACTTTTTTTTTTTCGAGATTTGATACGTGCAGCTTAATTAGTATCTGCTCACTCAGACTGTGATAAACTGTAGAGCAGGCAAACTATATACATTGGATTCTCAGTTCCCCAACTATTTAGATCAAGGGACCTGGTCAGAATACACTACAAACATGTAGTCATGGGTTTTCTCTTTTTGGAAACCAGGATACAGAGAGGGTGCCATTCACATCAGTCATGCTTTGGCATTGAGTTATAAGTGGCCAGGTTGTACTTTCTGCCCAGGAAACTACCTCCCACAATTTTCCAGAAGTAATAACAATGCTGTAGGGGGATTGTCAAGTTTACTGTAAGATAAACTGTAAAACACATGGGTGCTGTATTTTGTATGAACTAGATTTTTTTCCCCGTGTTTGTTTTTTTTTTGCTGAAAAGAACAGCTTTTTATCATTGCCACTAGGGTTCTCAAGATTTCTTACTCTGAAAACTGTTCCAGAAATTGATAGATCCAATTGACCAGAACTGAGAGAAACTTACCTATTTTAACATTATTCTCAGATTATAATGATATAACTGTTTATTAACTCTTTATGAATATTTAATTTCATTAGGAGATTAAATTATCTCATGGCACTAGAAGTCACAAGAGGTTTTAAAACCACTCCCACTCATTAAAGTACTAGAGGCCTAATTTTGGCATAAACCATAACCCATGTTTGGGGGGTTGCCTGAACATTCTCATCTGTTTATGTGCATAGTAACCATATGAGCATTTACAAAATGGGAGCTTTTTGCAGACACATATCTTAAATTTTCCAGACTGTGTTTCCTTTCAGGATGTACCCATGCAAACTAAACAATAGATTTCTGCTTCTTTAATAATGAAACTCTGAACTGATAGGAAAATTTGAGGGTATCAAAGGGCGGTAGTGACATATGGATTATTTCTTGCTTTGTTTTTTTTTTTTCATTTTGTAATCTTGAAATTTTACTGATCAAAATTGTACAGTGCATTACTTCTACTCTTGAACAGATGTATTGATGTTCTCCAAATATAACTGTTATACAGCTCCACGTGTTGTGTTTGGCAGTTAATTCAGATGACATATATGTTTATCTTCTCTTGACGGAGATAAGATTTATGATACTTTTTCCTTCTCCTTTTTTCCCCAATAAATTCCTGGTTTTGCCCTATGTTTTTCCCCTCACATGTAAATAAATCACATTTAGGTTTTAAAATCTGTTCCTCAACTATTTACTTGCAGTTATCAGTTGTGGAGATCCAGGAGTCCCAGCCAATGGCATGAGATATGGTGATGATTATGTTGTTGGACAAAATGTTACTTATATATGCCAACCTGGTTATACAATGGAATCAAATAGCTCCTTAATTCGCACTTGTACTAGCAATGGCACATGGAGTGGAGTAATCCCAACATGCAAAGGTACAACATTTATTTTGATTGCCAACTCTTTCTTCTATGACATTTACATCCACTGTTTATTGTAACGAGTCAGCCAAATATTTCCACAGAAATAAAAACTTACTGTTACTATGAATACACTGAATTGATTTTTTGGCTGCAGGAATGGTGACTTCATCCTTTGCTTCTTTTCCCTTTTATTTTTCATACCAGCAGACTATATTGAGCAGGTTTTTGTAGCTTTGTAGAACATTTTATTTCTTTGCTGCTAAACTGAATTAGCCAATATGAAATGATGGTTTAGACTTGTTTGTTCATTTGTTAAGGTTACCAAAAATGACTTTGTATATGTCCCTGTCTTTACAAAAAGATCACTCAAGCACATGATAGACATCTTTAGGAAAGGTCTGCGTATATACAACCGAACTTTGTCAAAGGCAAATTGTTCTAGGTTACCCTATCCGTAATACGAAGACTTTTCTCTGATCTGTCCTTCATTAGACATGCACCTTTGAGCATCACTGTGTTGTATTGACATACTCAGCAAAAAGACTAAATCCTTCTAGCAAATTTCCTAATAATCATTTTTCTACTTCATGTTATTTTCTCTACTGTGAAAACTGGAAGGATCAATCTCAAGATCTTCCTTTTCTCTCTTTTACTAATTTCATTCCTGATTTTTCTGTTTTATTGGATTTTTTTAATGCTCTCTGTTGAAATTTAAACAGCAAAAAGTTACTGAAAGACCACCTTATCTGCGTCATCAAAACAATTTTCTCTGAGAAACTCACTTGCTTGCTAAACCCTAAACCATCTTCTCTCCAGAGTCATTTTTCTCACTCTTCCTGATACCACAGCTGTAGAGAAGCAGCATTACCATTTGGTGTTTTCTTTCTGGGTTCACACTAAGTATGTCTGACCTCTGTTCTTTTAAAACTTAATCGGCTAAGTTTGTACATCTCCAACTAAATATTCAACTATTCAAGCATTGTCTTTTCTGCAGACTTGCACTTCTAATATATTTTCAGCTCTTAAACTGAGAAATGTTGCTGCACATATTTATGGTTAAATCTCTGACCAAAGTATTCAGAGAGTTATTCTGCATTGTTGCTGGGTGTTGTTTTGTTTTGCTGTTTTCACCCCAAAATTCTGATATTACACCTATTTTCATGTTACTACTTCTGTCTCCTTTCCTAATTATTGACCAGTATTTCTTCCTTTATTATTCAGCTCAGAAGTTAAAATATACAGGTCTTTTTAAAAAGACTAATCATGAAGCTCTTGGAGAATGCAGACAGACTTTTGCTGCTTGGAGTACTTATTTTGACTTACTTTTATTAAAGCATCATGAAAGTGTGGCAAAAGCTATCACGTCATTTTCTGGGTTGGTTGTTTGGTATTTTTTTTTAAACTATGAACCAAAGCAAAAGAAACAGAAAGTATAAAAAATAAGGCCTTAAAATTTAGATTTTGGCTTACTGGTTGGCAAAGGATTATTTGATAATAGCACTACTTTCATCCAGCATTCTCAAGCAGCTGTGAATAATGCTGCAGAGCATCTTTGTGGTGTAAACAATTGAGATTCTCTCACTGAAGAGTACAATAAGAATGGAGAAATGGTACATGATGAACCTTCTGCAGACCACATTCAACTACGCAGTACTCCTGATCTAGTGCCTCTGAATTCTTTTGAGCCTGCAAGATGAAAGCTGTCTAAACATAAATTTAAAGGTTATGAGTGCAGCATTTCATTTCATCCATTCTTGTGACCTGTGTGTTCTCTGCTTTACTTTTAGTCACCACCTCTTCTCATTTACCCCAACTGTCTCCACTAAATTAAATCATACTTGTTTCATTTGCTTTCTTTCTCTTTTGCTAGCACAGTTTCTCCCAACTTTTCTCTTTTTAACCCCTTTTCTCTTTCTCATTCATTCTAGTAACTTTGGCCTAGATTTCCCCCTTTCTCTTTTTGATTCAGATTTTTTTTCATTTAACTTATTTTATACCCTTTTTCCTTCAGCTCTCAGTTAGCAATAGTCTGTTACTACCCCATTAGCCAGTGAATAACACTTTTATCTTCATCACTACAGTTATGTCAGTTTATTTCTACTGTCCTGCTATGGTGTTTTTCAGTCCTCTTTCCTACAACTGAGTAGATGTTTCTATATTTTCCTGGGAGGCCTGGAAATGAGAAACTATACTGAAATACTTCTAGTTGGCCTTCTTAGAGGTAGCAACACTGACAATTTCAAGAGGTTGCAAATCCTTAAATTTTCTCCCTCTTGCTAGAAGCTAGATGCTTTTTGGTGAGGAGCTATTCATGAAGTAAACACTAACCAAACTATGGTACCTAGAAACAGGCTTTCAAGTCATATTTTGGAACAATCGTCCTGGAATTTCATCCCTGGGCATTAATATCTAACAAATGCCTAAGCTGATTAACAGGAAGAAAGTATTTAACTATTACCATGGTAGCTAAAAATAATTTTATTATTT
>NW_009209567.1:0-16840 GCF_000690835.1 Fulmarus glacialis
TATTTTATAAATTATAAATTAACACTTGTCCCTTTTCTGGGGAAAAAGTAATATAATCATCCTTTGAAAGAGATAAACACGTTGACAGAACTCAAAATTCTCCACATTTGGAGTCTACAAAATAGTTTTAGATTGTTTCAGATTGTTTACCAACATCCTGAATCATCACATTCTTAAAGCGGTATAATTAATGGGGAATTGAAGCAAAAATATTATTAATAAAGACTGAAAAAAGAACACTACTGAAAATGTTACTAAAAAAAAGAATGTTAAGTCCAAGAGAGAACACCACTGAGTTAGGCAATATCTTGTATTTCCCACTGGGCTCACAGAAACTAGTAACATCTCCCACACAGAAAATTGGCATATATTTGACCTCAAAGAACTCCCAGCACCTAAAATGGAAAAAAATCCATATAAGAAACCAACAGATCAGACAAGATCTGCAGCAACCTCTTAAATGCTTGGCCTCAGATCTGCAAGCGTTTCTGTGCGAGCTGCAATATAAGTGCCTCGGCAATCTACCAGCTCCTAAAGTAAAGGGTGAGGAGATGAATCTACTGTGCAAGATTTTAAAGAAGGATACACGTTTTCCATGTGTAAAACTGGAGAGTTTGCTTTACTTTTTGAAAAAACTAAGATTGTTTCTCCTTTCCTTTTTATTATTTGCATTGCCAGGATCACATCATGCTAGGCTCTCCACTAGTACAAAGCTAGAAAATCAAAAGAATTAGAAATTCAAGTCACATCTATCCAGTTTTTCAAGAGAGACTCAATGGACGACTGGAGAATTAGTATAATTACTGCAACATCACAGATACTAAGCAAATAAGGCCTGATTAACTAGAGGTGGGGCAATGAGTTGTTTGGGGTTTTTTGGGTTTTTTTTAGTAATAAATACTTGATAAACTATTGTAAGAAAAAACATTGCTGTTAAAAAGTCATCTCTTACATTCTTCCGGTCAAGAGCCGAAGCTAAAGCTAGTATGAAAAAATTTTTGATTAAACACTGTTGCGTTAGGTTTCCTGATCTGGCTGCTAGGTAGCTCACAGAAACAAGCCATTATGGCAGAGAGGATACTGCTCTTGCAGAAGTAGTGAGGAAGAAAGCTGAGCCAGCAGGACTTGCAGCATCCTCCGCAGCACAATGGCCTTTGTTTCCTGGCCTCACCGCAATGATTATCCAGGTACGGGGGTAACCTTCCTGTGCTCACCTGTGGGCCTTTTGCCAGGACCAATTGTTTTAATAACAGCTTAACATAAAATACATTTTATTTTATATAGATCTATATTTCTCTCTCTGTAGTACATATAGAGATACTCAGTATTCAGAGTTGTTGTGCTTTAAATAATTTATAAGATTTTCTATATTAAATACCTTTATAAATGCCACTTAAGCTGTGAGAACATAGAGGAATACTCCAAAAGGACGCAAGTTACTGCAACTGTCAGTTAGGGATTTAAGTACATAGCATGCCAATGTACTACGTCTTTGAATCATGGGTGAGTGAGATCGCAATAGAAAAGGTGTTGACAGTGTGAATCTGGCTAGTTGATAAAGCCAAAATCATGACCTTTGTTAAATCAGTGCAATCAGAAAATGTACAGAAACCCCATCTTTCCAAATAATACTAGAGCATAAAAGAACAGAGTGCAAGAAAAAGAAAAGTTCAAGTACAACAAGAATGTTATGCTATATATAAAACACACTGTGCTGGTTTTGGCTGGGATAGAGTTAATTTTGTTCATAGTAGCTAGTATGAGGCTCTGTTTTGGATTTGTGCTAAAAACAACGTTGATAGTATAGAGGTGTTTTCGTTATTGCTGAGAAGTGCTTACACAGAGTCAAGGCCTTTCCAGCTTCTCATGCTCGACTGACCGAGAAGGCTGGAGATACACAAGAAGCTGGGAGGGGGCACAGCCAGGACAGCTGACCCAAACTGGCCAACAGGATATTCCATACTGTATGACGTCATGCTCAATATGTAAACTAGGGGAAAGCTGGCTGGGGGGCTGCTGCTTGGGGACTGGCTGGGCATTGGTCGGTTGGTGATGAGCAATTGTTTTTCATTTGCATCACTTGTCTTTCTCGGGTTTTATTTCTCTCTCTTTTTGTTATCTTCCTTTTCATTACATATTATTATTATTGTTACTATATTCTATTTCAATTATTAGATTGTTCTTATCTCAACCCATAAGTGTTCTCATTTTTACTCTTCTGATTCTCTCCCTCATCCCACTGGGGGAGGAGTGAGCGAGTGGTGTTTAGCTGTCTGCCAGGTTAAACCATGACACACACATAACACGGAAAATCATATTAGGCACAAACATCTTGTATTAAACACACCATATCTGGGCTGGTGTGAAGCAGAAGGGCTTCTAAGTATTCAATTAATTGTCCTTTACAGCTCAAGACTGTATTTTTATTTTTTAAGGAATTATCTGCAGCTGCTGTCTGCCTAAACCACAAAAACCTATCCACTTAATAAAAGAATGCAACGCAACTCATTGAAGCCAAGAGTTTCAAAAAGCATCCATTAATTTTGGATGCTTCTGTTTTAGATGTCTCCCTTAATGAGCTTGAATGTAAACACGCTCTTAATGATTCTGCCAAAACTAGGCTAACAAGTCAATGTCTTCAATTATCAGCTGAAACACCTGACCTCATGCTGTACAGATGAATTAGATGCTCTGACTTAATAATTTATATTACTTTTCTTTATATGAGATAAAAAGAAACTTTGGGCCAGATTCCCTATTCTGTTCCCATTCCTCCCAGCAAACCTGGCACTGGGAGAAAGCAAGCTGGATGGAGATGCCAGTAGAGCATCTCTGCAGCCTGCAGCAGGCTGCCTGAGAGGGCGTCACCTCCACACCCTTCTCATCGCAGCATGCGCTTGTGGAACGGAGAAGGGAACGTGAAAGGACGTGTATTTTTTGGTTAGCAGATAACCCTTTCATCAATAATGTATCTCTTCAGTCTGTTGGTGAATCAACCCGCTACCCACTGTTTCAGAAAGACTGTTAGAGACTATGGCTCCTAAATTAGAATTGAAATGACTATTTTGTTCAAGCAGGATAAATTACTTGCTAGTGTTTCCTCAGTGCTTGCTGTAGTTAGAAAGCCGCAGGACTGATGTGTGTGGAGGAATAAGTGCTGATCTGGGAGGTGACACTGTGGAAGTTTGGCTATGGCCTGTTGATACATTAACATTTTATGTCCGTGGTAGGAAGGACTCAGACTGAAGAAAAATGCATCCAGAAAATTGAACAGCTTATCCCCCCAAATGAAAGAAACCAGTCAGTGGGTGTATCAGGCAGATGCTGGCATTCACTTGTGAAGGGTTATGTTCAGAGCTTGGAGAAAGGGACCGCTCCAGAGAATGACCTGAGAAACTGATAGACATGAGTGATGCCTGCCTCTGCTTCTCGATGTCTGTCTGGGAAGGTCAGAGCCCGCTCCTGGCCAGGATAAATCTTCTCTTGGCTAATTTTCCTGCAGCCCACAAGCCTAAAGCAATTTTTCCCAAAGGAGAAAGAGTTGCACAGCCCCAAAGGACCAACAACATTTCAAGAATTTATGGGATTTAAGTGACTTGCTTGGTCACAAATAGCCCAGGAGTAGGAGCCTCTCCCCATCCTGCAAAAAGATTGTGGCACCAGAAGACCTGGAAGAAGATGGGAATGGAAAGGCAGATTGCTCTTGATTCCACATTCTTTGTGTGCGGACTCTGATGTTTTTCTCAGTGTTCTCAGGGAAATGAGATTAAAAATAATCCTTTCTCTCCTCCCTTCTCCCAAGATCTGAACGGGTTAACTTCTGACAGGGGTTTTCTGTGTCAGCCCTTTGTACAGATTCTAATAGGGAACACCAAAACCTAACCTCAGCAGCACATTTGGTATGTGTGGATTATAAGTTATGCATTACAGAGTGTAACTAGTAATCAATTTTCAGCAAACAAGACCTTGTCAGGTGGAAAGAGGGTGGGCAGAAAATACTGGCTATAGACAAAGCCCAATACTTAGATGAGCATGCTTCCCTCTGAAAGGTCTATTGACTGTCAGGAGGCTAACTTAGGTGGTAACACGTAGAAAATTTGGGCGCATAAATACGTTTCTGCCTTCCTTGTCTCTTATCTGGGTAAGAGTCCTGATGCTCAGATGTGACTGCTCTGATTTAAGCCTTCTACATGGTGAAAATTTTTGAGCAGAATGATTATTTCTCAAGCTGTAAATCAGTCATGTGCAGTTCACTGCAGGCAGTCATTCAAACGCAGAGGCAGGTATTCAGGTGAATTGGAAAGGACAGGCTTCATAGCATGCTAGGAATTAATTTGTGTTTCTGGGACTCAGGCTGTATAGGTGACATTTCAGCTGGCAGGCAGGGTAACCACCCAGTGGGCAGCGGTCACAGTGCTGGGGGACTGCAGCTCTAGCCCAGCTGTGCCACGGCACGTTCTGTCCCAACCCCAGGGACCTACAGCCTGCTCAGATTAGCACCCACCTTAGGCATATTGCAACCAACAGGAGGAAGATAAAGGTACATATTTGATTAGCCACAGAATAAATCATATCACTAAGCAGAAAGGTATATGAAATAAACAGTAACAACTCTATAAAAATGCTAGAATTCAAATATTTACAGCTACTTAAATATTAAGGCTTTTACTTCACTAATCTGAGACTAATCCACCATGTAAAAGTAGATATTTGTTTAAATAAAGTGACTACACTGCTAGTTAGAGATAGTGATTTCCGTTGTTCAGAAGGTCTGCTTTATTTTGGTCTTTTTTAGGAGATAATCCTCATAATCCTATATAAAGTTGACTATAATATGTGTTCTCCCTTAGAGCTCTTTGCATACAGCAGCGATCCTGCTAGCACTCACTAGTTTCTGCTACTGTGGAGTTTAGGTTTCAGGAGGAAACCGGGAAGCAGTTATGAAGACATTAACTGCAATGATAACCAGAATGAATTCAGCCACAATGCTGTTAGCAGATGAACACTGCGAGGAAAACTCTAAGCACTGGATTAGAGTTTTCCATCCCAGCAGAATCAGTGTTTTTCTTACAGCTGTGTGTGCACTCATGACCTATTCCAGTGCTTCTGACTTAAGCCACCGTATGTGGAAGTTCAGTCTGTTTTCGCAGCATTATTATTCTGTGTATGAAAGCTCTACCTATGATGTTTTCTGCTTATCTATTTTTATTGCATCTTTCTTAGCAATAAAGCCTCTCTGAGCTGTGCTTTACACCTCAGAACAAGTCCGTTGGCCAGATGGTTGCTCTAACAAATGGGGAGAAATGTCAGAAGCACTTTTGCATACCTGGGCAGTGAGGCGCAGCAGTCCTGCTCCTCGCTGCCAGCGCCGTCCACGGCACGCTGGGGCTGAGCACGCCTTGCTTTCTCGGCACGAGGGCAATAGGCACAGGGACAAAGACCACCCCTCCGGGGATGATCGCTGCACTGGAGAGAGGCTGCTTTGCACTGCCTGAACTATCTGGCTGTGTCTCTGAGACCTGCTCCCAAAAGCCAAAACCTCACCAAAATGTTTTCTGTGCTTTCTTCCTGGATGGCACACACGGCTTTTGCTATAAACACTACCCCCAAAACTTCAAAGATAGCTTTGAATGGGAAACTCCTAGCTGGCTTTCAAAATCATTACCTTACCATGCTTCGTCTTATACTGATTATCAGCATTACATTATCTGCTTGATAGAGTATCATTTTATCTTATGGGTGATGATTCCTCACTGCTGCTTATGATTTTGTACAAAATACTTTCTGCTGTCAGGGAAGGCATCTTTTAAAGTCCATCTTCATGGTCTTGTTTTGTGGATGAGAAATGCCAAGTCAAATAGGCAGGATTAGTTGGCTAATGAGACTCTGGTAAAGTGCATCACAGTGAATCACAGGTTAGCTAATGATTATTGAAAATCCTGAAAATAACAAGCAACATTTTTTGCATTAGGAAGCTCTTCTGTTGTCTGTCGTTTCTCTGTCAATGCAATACCATCAAGTCAAAAGCAGATCTCTTGAAACCAGAGGCCTGAAGATGGTAGTCATGGCTAAAAGAAATCATATTAATTCACTTTTAAAATAATTCATATGTTATAGCATGGCCCTACAGAAAGGGGAGAGGTGCTGTGGGAATGAAGAGGGATCTGCTGGAATAATCTGTGGCTTTCTGCATGTGTGGACAGTTACCAGCACCTAAAGCAACCCAGGGAGGGGACGGGCAGGAGAACTTGTTCAGAAGCCAAAAAAAATGAAGCTCTTTGTTACCCCAGAGAATCTTTGGGGCTCACGGGGGAAGAATGAGGCCCTGGAGAGCAGAAGCACAGGAGATATTCACTCTCTGTGAAATTCTCTGTTGTGCCCAACCATCCTGGAAAGCAGCTGGGGGGAGTGACAGATGGGACACAGGGACGTGAGGGCGCAGGCAGTGAGGCCGCCTGAGCGCTGGGTAGCTGCAGCCCGTGGGCACTACTCTCCTGAAGCCTCCAAAAGGTCTCACCTTTTCAGGGGTAAACTTAATACCAGAGATGGTTAAAAAAGCAGGTAGATTTCTCCCTTCAATGTAACGGCTGCAATAATTTATGTTCTTAAGATCATCTTTATTTAGCTTTTCTTGCAAGATATTTTTTGTTGTTGTTTTAGCTGTATTTGGATCAACCTCTATATCCAGCAGCAAAGAATTCAGTCTTTTTGGCAGTTATTTTTGACCTTTTCTTGAGCAATAGCTGATAGCTTTCCAGACTCTTTGTCTAATGGTAGAGGTTAAGCTAAGACTAAAATGTTCACCCAATTGCACTTGAACTTGTGGCTTACCCGGGTAGAAAAAAAAGCTGCACTTTTGACATAGAGCTACTTCCAAAACATTGAACAAGTGTTTGGGCTGTAACTTTATATGCTATTAAGTTGTATTGCACAGAAATTTTTCTACGATATTCCACACAGACTGAAAACCGCCTTTGTAGTTTATGAAATGTTAATACCATAGCATGAATTTATGTAGGTACATAATTAGAAATGATAGCCTGGGGAAAAACTCTTATTTATAAAGTTAAATTTGTTAAATTAAAAATGCTGCTAATGACTCACCTTTTACTCCTCAAATATATTAATGTCTATATTTTTATGAATTCTGCAAAGTAATTGATAGGCTTTAGTATAACCCTGGTACTACATGAAGGCACATTACACGAGTGAATGTTTTGGATGTGGTGAATCCACTGTTAATTATAGAAAGGCCTCCTTACAAATCTAGGATACCATCTGTCCTAAAACTATCCTTTAGCTAGCTCTCTGCCTGCATTCTGTGCAGCTGTACTTTGCCATTGCACTCAAAATAAATAGGGGTATGCTACAGTACAAGTTAATGAATAAATGACGAATTACTAAAACTGTCTGACCAGATTATTCAATCGCTTCATCATAAGTCAGAAATTCTAGTTACGTTTCTTCATCATCTGCATTTACATGTGTACGCTCCCTCAAAACATGCTTTTTGTTGTCATTGTTATTACACATTTTAATGGTTGGTTAGATTTGTCAGCTTTTTGCAAATTCAGTGAATTGCCAGACAGAGAAAGCACACGAAACGCAGCGTTGTTTCTACTGAAGAATTATTGTTATTTCCACATTTGACTTGAGCTGGTGTTGAGAGACAGAGGAAGGGAAGAAGGTGTTCCTGATACCGCATACTAATGCTGCCAAACTGAATGCCAAAAATCCCTTTTATCTTGGACTCAACAATGTTTTTGTTTTATCCCTGCCTTTGGACTGGAGTTTTGTGAGTCTTTAGTTTAACACTCTTCTGTGCAGAGACTGTATCTTATCTGCAGGACAAAGAACCAGATAAACCTTTGGCTTAGGTAAACAGTAATGGTGGGGATCTGTTCCTTGAGTAGGACATTATGGAAATACCAGCTAGGAGTGGCATGGAGAGCCTGTTTTTTTCACCCAGCTGCTCATTGTCATGATTCACCTCTCATG
Source organism: Fulmarus glacialis (assembly GCF_000690835.1). NCBI lineage: Eukaryota > Metazoa > Chordata > Aves > Procellariiformes > Procellariidae > Fulmarus > Fulmarus glacialis. The sequence continues at coordinate 7,999 of NW_009209567.1, forward strand.
GCTGATTATCTGAAATTTTCTGGCGGATGCTTGGTGGGCACTATAGCATTCGTGTTTAAAAAACTTGCCTTGCTCATGCCCATAACTAATTCTTTCTAGACCTTTTTGTCTAGAAAGACAACCCAAGGAGTAAATTTCTCTTCCGTTCCTGTAACAAACCCTGGCTACTTTTTATACAAATGTTATTATTTACATTTGTTATGATTAGTAAATGCAGAGGGTGTGAGGCCTGCTAATGGAATTCAGTGGCTCCTTTACCCAACCATCTTAGCAGGAAAAGGCTTTCAGGGTACTTGATACTGGCTAACTCCATGGGGCCTTCTTCCAACTTGGGATGAGCCAGGAGTGTTGCACAGATGCATGTGTGAAGCTGTAGCCCCTGGCTGTGGCAGTGAGGGCCAACATACCTAGTGTATCTGAGTGGGTGGGACAGAGCAGGTTGGGGCAGATAGATTTGGGTCATTTCTTCCAAATTGTTATACAAAAATTGGGTATTTTTAAACAGTGGTTTAGAATCTATGGAGTCACCCACATTAGACAGCTAATAATCTCCATCCTATGGCGCGATGGAGATGCCCCTGTAATGGAGAAGAACAACTAGCTCAAGCCCCTTCATCTTATGCTCCTTTCCACGTAACAGTATCTAATCACAGCATATATGAATCAGTTCTGTCTCAGGGTCATCATTTTCTCTGTTCTTTGAGCCTTTGTAGATGAGAGCTTTTGCAGGCAGTCGCACCTTCACTGGGGACGGACACACACTCACTGGTACTGCTACAAGCAAGAGTGAACCTATGCACCATGCTAGTCGCACTCTGGCTTCCCTTTTCCACGGTCATCAGCCGAGTACGTTTTTATACCCTATTGAAATGCACAAAAATACACTGTCCAATTTGACAAAACTTCTGAGTAATTATAAAGTACTTTTTTGCAATTTCCTATATAATATCCTTTCAAAGTTGTCCTGTTTTCTTTCTCTTTGAATGCATATTCAGAGCAGGCAGATTTGTAGGCACACAATGAGAAGTTGATTTTGAAAAGAGGTAAATAAATTGCACTGGCTGGAAAAGGGCTTCTTGCTGCCCTTTCATTATGATGTGCACACAACTTGCTACAAATTCTTTACTTTGCATTTCTATCACAAAGATAAATGAAATTGTCAATCCTGTTCACATTTCCTTTTGATGGCTATATAAAAGTAATAGCCAGGGTGCCAAAAAAAGCTTTCATTAATTCTTCTATTTATTAAAGTGAAAGGAGGACTATTTTGCAAAGAGGAATAAACAGACTGCAGTGAAATGTCTGCTCCTTTTCCAGAGGATATACCTTCTACATGACTCCTAACTTTAGGATGACTCTGAGCAGCTCTTAAAATGGATAAAAAACTTCTTGATTTCAGATTTCTGTAACTTTATCTCAGTATTACACCACTCCAACCCTAAACAGGATAAGTGAAGTGCTGTACAGCAATGTTGAAATTTAATCCAGGGAATCTGACCAGACTTTAAAAAAAAAAAAAAAGAAAAAAGAAAAATTCTGTATTCGTTGCACAGAGATGTCTAATATTGAAAAAATAATAATATCTCAGCACTGCTTTTTGTATATGTGTGTGTCCATAAACACATAGATATAGATATCGGGGTCATTTCTTCAAAACCATCTTGGGAAGAGATGCCCCTCATAAATCATTTTATTTTATAAAAATGCTTGGGGCAGAACAAGCCTTGAGTGCTGCCATGTAGCTGACTCAGAGTCTACCAGAACTTACTCTTCCTTGGCAGCACACCAAAACAAGTTACAGCCCAGCAGGACAGCAACGAGCTACCTCCAGTGCCAGGAAGGTGAAACAGAGAAAGATACTTGCCATCACTGCTACTGGCAAAGATGAAAACACTAATCACTTGTGGCTAGGGAAGGAGGGCACAAGTTGGAGGAGGAAGGGGGAGGGTAGAAAGCTGTTTTGGGGAGGCATTAGAAAGAGGAAAGCTTAGTATCAGGGAGGAAGGCAGCCAGCCCTGAGACTTGCCCTCTGAAATGTTCATCAAGGAAAGGTCAACAAGGAACTGGAAGAATCAAATGATGGCTTTTACAGATCACCTCTGGAGCCTCTGCAGATGGGGGTAAATCTGTCTGCAGAGAGGGTAAATTCTTATAGTCTCAGCACTGCTTTTTTCCCCTGTTGTTTTGTCATTGCTGGCAGAGGAATAGGATTTATTAGATTCAGATTTTGAGAAAACAGCAGGCCTCAAGAGAGGAATAAAAGTTTGGAGACTCTGATAATTAAGATGGATAGATTTGTAAATCGTTTGCAGATCACCAGCGATCGTTGTCAACTCTCGTGTGCTCTAACCTCCTGCCCTGCCTGGGAAATGTTTAAGCAAAGGGTTCATAAATGTTTAGGTGAGGAAGAAATCTGGTCCTCTATGGGACAGGGAAAGGGCAATATGTCCCCGAACTCCATGAGACAGGATCAAGTCTAAATTACCACACTGAAGTTGCCTTATTTGTCCTTTTTACAAGATGCAAAAGGTCTCGGGACAATTAATTCTGTCTTTTTTATTGTGGAGCTTAAAACCCCTGACCTTTTATTACATCTATTTAGCTGTATATCCATGGCTCAGGAGACAATTAAAAATGAGATGCATGTTCTGTGTTTGGCAGAAAAATGCAGTACTAATTCATTTTCTGGCTACAACATTCCAACTGTGTTTAGTTTTTCCTTCTTGCATTCACATCTAAACCTACCTCCCCTCTTCCATTGCATTTTATACAAATTTGCATCTATATGTGTTTATGTGTCTGTGTAAATCTTCAGAGTCATTTTTTACTACACTTCTTATTAGCACAGAATATATAAGACATTCTCCAAAGGTTTGAGTTTTCAGATATGAAACTCTTTTCTTGTTTAGATTTGGTTCAGCCTCCTCTAAACGTGATCATAAAGCATTAATTCCCAGACACTCATGCTGGCTCACAAAGCATGATACCGACTCTGCTCCTAGTGCAGCCGCGTGCGATGTTATTCACAGCCAAAGTCCCAAGCCATCTTTCTACTCCGCTTTGAAGGAATGACTCTCTTTATCAGTGAAGAAAACAAGCAGCTTGTCTACTACAACATTCAGAAACCTCCCCTTCCATCTCTCTCCCTCCCTCAGTGGCAATGTGAACATCAGAGATGGGAGAAAAATAATGCCGTGTTTCCCGAAGCAATTAATTCTACAATAGTTGAATTTTAACACCTTTGGACATAAGCACAAATGGTAAGGAAAATTAAAGCTTAGATTTACAAAGCCATGAAAAAAGCAGTAAACCACTAACAGAAAAAGTGTTTCCTTATCATCAGCAAGCAAAGGATTTAGCCACTGGGAGATGTTTTAAAACCTATTTTTTTTAAATCTACATAAACACTATTTCTGATTCCATGTGAAATTCAGATCCAATTCCAAAGGCTTCAGGAAAACCAGTCAGGAAAGCTTGAGAATCTTGATTGAAAATGAGGTATCTGAAAGTACAACCTACCTTAATGAAGCCACAATTTAAATATCAAGTTTTACACAAAGCAGAAAGATAAAAACTCCAACCCACATCTTGTATCAAAACCAGCTGTTTTTAGAGATTATCCCTCATTTTTTATTACTGTGTGCTTTGGTAGATCTTGTGCCAGCAGTGGATATGGTGAGAAGTTAGTCCTCTATGTTAACCAAGATACTGGCAGGCTGCACTTCTGGTATTTAGCAGAGTTATAAATGCATTTGTGAGCAAGGTACCCAGTTACAAGCTATTCCCTGTGATGGGAGACCACACAAGCCAGTGGATCAGCACCGCTCAGCCTGCCACACTGTGCACAGGACCCTGCATCCCCTGATGCTTCACGTTTTCTAGCAGCCGGGCCGGTATCTAACACGTGCGCACTGCCACAGCAACCATCTCTCCCTTGCGGTGGGACCCCAGCGTGCCCCGTGCGGCTGAGCTGCTCCATGGGAAGAGGGGCTGCTGTGCAGCGGGGTGCCGTACTCAGGAGCAGCCTGTGTGGCACAGCCGCAGCCCCAGCTCCATGGGCACTGATGTGCCGGTGACACTGCCTTGGCTGTCACACTGTGCAAGTGCTCTCCTGTATTGAGAGAGAAGACTTGGTAGATCTGATTAGCCTGTAATCTCTCCAAGTGGGGACACCTTTCTGCCTGATCACTCAGCCCTTCATTAAAAGTGACCATGGTAAAAGTGACAATATGCAAGAACGGAGGCCCTGAAGCCTTCCCAGCTAGATTGCTTTTTCTCCTTTTTTTTTTTTTTTTCCTTTCTTTCAATTTTGGATTTTTTTCCCGTGACACTTAAAAACGATATAAATATTCTGAGCTAGATGCTTGTCTCCCAAAATTCTGATAGTATTGAAGCAGCAAAGGTACCTGTATTTAAAAACACAGGACACTTACTAGCTACTTGGCTGAATGTTCTTTGCTATGCAAAGCTCTACAATATTTTCAGTAGTGCCTTATAATGTCTGCTTTCAGAGTATGATAAGGTACCTCCGCGGTTTCATATTGCATCAAGTGGAAATCCAGCATACAAATGACTAGCTCAGGAATATTTTACACAAAATTATTGACATTTTAAAGCTGTTTTTGCTTTTACACAGGAAGTGAAATAGATACATTCCCCTCCATCACCCAAAAGAAAGGACTGTATGTCAGAACGGTCAGCAAAAATCAGGTCTGTTTGGTAACAGGGCTATATTCAGACCATGCAACTACCAACCTGTATGAGATACCTCATTTTACAAGAATATTACTCTCTTGCCTGCAGCGTGGCTCTGTACTTGATGTTCAATCATTATGTTCATTAGCGGGGAAAAGTCCTTCAGGAAGATCATTCTTTTTAAAAGCCATATGCAATTCTGTGGCTAAAAAGCACAAATGCCTTTAATTATATTAACCATGCTTGCAAATTAAAGGCATAATAACCCATTTGCATCTGTGTAAATCAGGTATTAGACCTGAAGTTAGTATTCATCTAGTTAGTGTACCTCTAGTTAAAAAATAATGGAGTAAAACACACACACAAGCATAGAGTTTGTGATGGATTGGCATGATACAAAAGGGTGTCAGATCAGTAAATCAGTGATACCATACAGACAGAAAATCATGGGAGGTGCTAGATGATGGCATGAGAAGTGGGGAAATTTGCTTCTGCATTTGGAGACTTCTCTCCACAAAAGCAATGTGAATATTGTCACTCATCCTTCACTTTAATAAATCTGCAGGACGAGGCTTAGGAATATCTTAAAAGTAATTGGAGTACAAAGCTGGCATCCTCTCCTGGATGCGAAAATATCTCAGGAGAGCTTCTACTAGCAAGCATCAACATGATCATTAAACTTTCTCCTCCAGATCAGGCTTCAGATTCTGGTAGGACTAAAATCAGTCACTGATTTTAGATCCAAAATTCAAATTTAGATTGAGAGCTTAAATATCTATACGGAACATCTGGAAGTCCTCTCTCAGACACTGAATAAGCAAAGGCTTCAGGACTGGGTTCTTTCTTTGTGCCTGTTTGGTTAAAATATAAACCAGCATCGGTGTCAAACAAATAGATATACTTGAAAGAGCTACAAGGAATTACAAAAGACTCTTGCTCTCTTTACATCAGCTGTGCGATGCTTCATGCTCCCGCCTCTTGCTGAAGCTGCTGCTGTAAACAAACAAGCAAACAAACAAATCCCAGAGCTGCGCAGACAATGTTGGAGACATCATTAACCATGGCTGGGGAATAAACCAAGACGTCCTGATACTGGAAAGCAACATGTGTGTTGAGTCGTTGTTCAAATCTGTTCACTTCAGCCATTTTGCAAGGCAAGGCAGCAAGGACTGTACAAGCAAAATGAACTGATCTCAGTTAGGATACTTTTCAGGCCTGTTGTGAAATTAGTAACAGTGCAATAAAATCCTTGTAGTTTAACAGTGGAAAACAAGACAATTTATAGGAGAAAATAAACTTTACAATTCAAAATGCACTCTACAAATATTGGGTCAATTATTTACGCAAACACTGGGGCCTCAGCTAACCTGAAGAGTAGCCCTGTCTATAGCCAGGACAAGTGCATTGGTGCCAGTCACAGTTATTTCAGCTTTATCTGTTCCCTTTTCGGGATTGCACTAGGAAGCTCCGTTAAGGGCTTGTGGTCCCAATGCAGAAAATGCCTAAGCACAGGGAGTAGAGAGTTTCATCCAGCGGGGATTAAAACCCTGGCCCTGCGTGTCTTAGCAATCAGTAACCTTGTCATGTTAGTTCAGTTTGTATTTTGTAATGGTCATACATCTGACATTGAAGTACATTTGGTTAATGGATCTCTGCCAAAGAGTACAGGAATATAAGTAATTCTTACAAGGAAAACGACTAAAAATAGTGCTACTTCTGCTAAGAGATGCAAAGGGATATTGCTGATTAAGGGTCATTGCTTCCTCTCCCACTGGGACTATTTCTGTGCTTGGTGCATCAGCAGGGCAGCCTGGGCTGGAGGAGACAGAGCTTGGACTGATGACAGAAATTAGGGGAGAACATTCAATACTGAAATGAGACCTGGAGGAGTTGATTCCTTGTCTCTGGAGTTCTTATGCTTGAAAAACAAGGAAATTTTACTCTTCCTTTATTTCTTTTTCCCTTTTTTTTTAAAAAAATATCTGCCTAAAAGAAAATCTAGTTTTATCTGGTGTTAGACCAATTAGTACTAGTGCCTGTGGAACCTATTAGCAGCATCAACAACAGCAGATATGGTCAAAAAAAAAAAAGCTGGTCATTTCTGTACTCTCATCTTAATTGCAGTTTTAAATCTAACACTGTTTTGCTCATTAAAATAATGCTGGAAAGAAAGGCTCTGGGTTTTGGGGGTTAAAAAAAAAATCTTTTCTTTTCTATGTTCTTTTCCAAAAGCTGTGGTAATTATTTTTATAGTGACAAGAGGATTATTTGACTTAATTTAATATAGAAGATTAAGTTCTCAGGAAAAAAAATCACTGTAACATATGCAAGTGGAAAAAAAACGTTAACTTTTTCCTATATCGTCAGAAGAACTTCCCCATCCTTCTGTGAGGCAATCCTGCTGTGGGGTGTGCAGTGAGATTTAACCTGGAGCTAAAACCACCGGGTTCCTGGAAGCATGTCTGCTTGAAGTGGCACTTGGAGAAGAACTGCTATGCTGGAGAAGTGACCAGGCCACTTCCTCAAGGATCCCTTTTTCCCCATGTTGCAGCACGGTCATGACAGGAGAAAAGGTAAAAAAAGAAGAAAGAGAGCAATTCTGTAAAACAGAGAGGAAAAATGGTGCAACCAGTTACTCCTTTTGTCCTGCACCAAGCCTGTCTGCATTTCTTCTCCGCACCAGTTACAGAGCAAGTCACCTTTCTCATTTTCATCAGCAGAACCCATTTTACTGTCTCTGTACACCAGGGATGGTGTGGACCGAGGGACAGAGTGTGTCTCAGCTCTGACAGGTTTGCAGAAGAGGCAGGACATGCTTTGTTTTCACGAACAGTTAATATTACCCACCAGAAGGACAAAGAAAAAATAATTAAACTGTGTATCAGTCCTTGCTGCAAAAGGTGTTTCATTAGCAAAGCTCCAGCCATGAAGAGAGCCATGCTGAAGGAGCCTTGAGCATGCATCTGTCAGGGCACACATGTTAATCTTCCTTATCATGTGCTGGGAAATGTGGGGCATTCATCAGTGCCATAACCTAGTGTCAAACATCTGCATCTGTGACCCCACACCAACTCACACCTCTAGAAATTCCGTTTTTTTTTTTCCCAAATAGTTCTGCGCTGGAAAGTCTCTAGGTTTTCTCCTTTCCAATCCAATTTTTAAAAATTCTTTTAAATTAAGTTTAGCTGTGAACTAATGGAAATAAATTAACTATGAAGTATATCATGGTGGTCCTGGTCTTGCAGTCTGCGGTGCGCTGATAAATGATCAGCATCATAAAATAGCTGCTAATAGATTTTAAAGCCAGAGGGGAAAATTATGATAATCTAATTCTGACCTCCAGCACAGTGCTGGTGACTGGACACCCCCCTGTAATTCCTGTGTCAGGGCCACTGCTGCTTACTGAGTGGCAGGACATTTTTCAGCTAGACAAGCCCACCGACACTTTACAAGGAGCAAGACAGATCCTCACCTGGTGAAAATCAGCATGGTCGCAGCACCATGTTACACCACATAAAGATCTGGTGTGCTACTTTTTTTTTTTATGAATCCTGTTCTCTTTACTGAAGCAGTGTTGTTCTCACTCTTTGCTCTGCCTGATCCATGTCTCCTAAGCTTTCCTACTGCTCTTATCTTTCCATCCCAGCAAGCTGTCCAACTATCAGTTTTCCCCATTCTCTCTGCAAACCGCCCCCAGGCCCTTCCGCTTTCGCGGTGACATTATCTTCTGTGCTGGCTTGACCAAATCCACTTGTTGGCTCTGCTTTTTGGGGACAGGTGCCAATATCTTGCTCATGACAGCACGACCTACAGAAGGGTCTCTGCTGACTTTTCTTTGGCTTAGCTACTTCCACAGACTCTTGCGTCCTGGAGGTCACCAATGACAAAAACAAGCCCCAAGTAAGCAGACATTTACCTGTAGCTCCACAAGCGGGTGAGGACCACCCACTTGGGAAATACTTCACCGCTTATAAGCAAATCATGAACAGAGAAAAGGGATAAATAAGTTAACTGATCCTGTATTAATCACTTTGCTATGTCTACTTTTAGAGTTGTGAGCACTATAACTCTCAGTTTTCAAGGTCTGTGCTCTGATCAGTTACTTCAAAATATGAAACAAAAAATGTTGTTCGAGTAGGTCACTATA
>NW_009209567.1:16857-45185 GCF_000690835.1 Fulmarus glacialis
ACAATCAGGAGAAACTCCACAAAGTACAGTTCATGGCTGGCAGTGCTGCTTATTACTGTTCAGAACTGCTACTGTTCTCCTACTTAAAAAGTTATAATGCCCATGTGGTTTTAAAGTTAATTTTACTAGAAAGAGTCCCAAATGGACTTTGAGTCCTGAGCACTTGCCAGTTTTGATTTGCTCAACACCATTCTTTAACTTTACATGTGTGCAGGCCCTTTTCACCCTGATGGGGAAATGTTTGCCAGCCCAGACTATCTACCACTCCTATTACATAAATATATAGATAAGTAAATAAATATATAGATAAGTAAATAAATAAAGCAGTTGTACAGACAGAAGAATACTAGCCAGATTCATGACCTGACAGACAGTGGCAGGAGAGAGACCAGAGCGGGCTCTGCCCAGGAGCTCTTCCAGACCTCAGGGGATCACTGAAGGAGAAGCAATTGCTGAAAACTCAGCTGAAAGGCACTTGGAAATACTTGCAGTATTTTCTTAGTGATATGGGTTCCTGTGCAAGTGCCAGCAAACACTAGTGTATGAAGCAAAGGTATGTTACGGTTCTGCTGGCTTACTCTAATCAAAAAGTGGGGTGACCTGAATTGATTCTTGAACGTGGCTTTCCTGGTTAGCGCTGTATAATGCCCATTACAGCACTGTCAAACCTTGAGGTGATGAGAGCATAAAGCACATTTCGATCCTGAAGAGCAAAATAAATTACTTGGCTTGGGCAGATGGAAAAGGACACTACTTTTCACCGCTATCTAGCAAACCAGGAGCAGAGTTTAGTCCAGTGAGATCAAAAATAGTCCAATAAAACCTACGGTCTGCAGCAGTACAGATGGCTTGTGCCATCTCCTAAGCCATTTACTTTTAGAAGCTGAAAAATGGCAGCGCTGGAATTTTAGGTGAACATCTCACCGCAGGTGATCATTGTACTGGGCAGTGTCAACTCAGGCTCTCATCTTAAAACTGCACTCTCACCTCACTCTCCTGCCTCATTCTCTCCCCAAAAAGACCTTAAAACTAAGCCAACAATTCAGCATCCAATGCAGGATCACTAACTTTAGGGACTCATTTCTAAATCTTACAGTACATCGTCGCTGCCCTCAGAAGCAGTTGCTGATTTTTGCTTTCACAAATATTTACTGCTTTCTAATTCTTGAATAGAATATGTTATGAAAATCTCCATATGCCCAGGCACAGCTTGACTTACCGGGTGAAAGATGACGACTCTATTTCGGATTCACACTGCTGAGAGAACACTTACTGTATTGAATTCATACCTCATTTAAAATTGCCTTTACAGATAATAAATCCAAATGTTCCTTTGATAATTATTCTATACTAAAATTAATGCCAAATAATGTGCAAGCAAGCAGGCAGGCCTTTATGGGTATGATTACAGCATTTACTCCTCTTTGGGAACTGCTGGAACTGTCTACATAAATAATACCATGCCATTATCCTTAAAGCAGCACATTTGTTTTACAATGAACCCTTGCAGGGAAAACTTTCACATATATACTGTTGAAGCTTTCTGTGCACCTTAATCATCTATCATATCCTTTAAGAAAAGATCTCGCAGAAGAGAACTCTTTTTTTCCCCTCCACTACTGCTTGACACAAAACCATAATGGTTGTTAGGCATATTGGAAACCCTCCCATCCTTCTAAAAGACAATTTCTCTTCTTTATTCCTTCTACTTGGATGCCTCTGTAGAGAAAGAAACTTTTACTGTGCTTTGTCTGAAATTCACATAAGTGCATATGTTGTAACTGCATGGTGAACTGCCAGAGTTTCAGACAGCATTTCTCCCAGCATGATGTGCCTTAGTCCCTCACTGCCACCCTGCTGCGCTGCAGCCTCTTCTTAATTGCGTCCAATCTTTTTGCTGGGGCACTTGCACTAGAACGGTGATGTGTTGCCTGCCTGGGGTGCTGCCCGTCATGCATTTGGCGCTGAACTTTGTATGAAATCTATCAAACAGTCGAAACAAATCCCATGCCCAGTGAACACAGCTGACAAATTACAACCTCATCCTATTTGTTGCTATCAATGAATTCTAAGTCAACAGCCATATTTTCTGCTAAAGTCAAACCAAATGAGCACTAGGAATTGTGAAATAACAGCTTCATTACAAACTGGAGGGGCCTATGCAGCACCGAGTCCAAAAGCATGGAATTAGTGAGCTGCTCCTGACTACCATTGGCATCAGAAAACCAAAAATACACGGATGAGGAAAAATGGCAGTTTTGTTGAAATCTGCTACTGAGTAGCAATTACGCTCTAATCAGAAACTTTAAAAGGAAAAGCAGGAGTAACTCAATTCAGAGGCCTTTTACTGTCAATTACACTAGACCTTTTCTTATTCAATTTGCTGAGCAGCTACTGAGTGATTGCTGATGGAGTGAAATCACAAGTGCTGAATGCCATTACAGCCGCAGCTCTCCCAGTCTCACCTAGTGGACACTTCTTACAAGTCAAAATGTGATCTGATAAATTATGAAACAAGGACTCCAAGATTCAGATTGCATTATGAGTGAATTCATATTCTTGGGCCCTTTCTTCCATACACAGACAAATTGAAAAATTTAGGTTGCATTACGTACATTGAGTCTATTTTCCTTGCTAGATCTTTGCTGGGATTCGGGCACCTCAACAGGTGAGATGTCACTGCCTTCCTCTATATGTTCTTGTGCACTCTTCTCTGAAATACTGGACTCATCTCTGCTTTGCAATGGAAAAAGAAGATTCAAAACCTAGGAGAACTCATCGTGCACAAGAGCGTTACAGCCTGGACTTGTCTCTAGTTACCTCCTGCTTTGGGCAGTGTTGGACCGGTTGATAAACTCCATCATGTAACTGAGAGCTGATCAGTGCAGGAATACCAGTAACACTGCTAACGCTGAGCAGGGCGGGTAAGTCTCTTCCCCCTTGAAGTGCCCAACCCCAAAGATAATAAGGCAATTCTGTGGTAGATGCTGAGAACAGCTTTTTTCTTCACTTTTCAAATTTTTTTTAAAATACTTTGCTGATTGCCTCTCTTCCCTATTTTTCCTCCGCAACATACATTTGGGTTTCTAGATTTTAGAACTCTTGTGAATGGGAATCTTCATTTTTCTTACAGGGGTAGTAAAGTATGAGGGTTGTTTCAAAGGTCAGTTAAAATGGGGATCTTTCTACCCTGATGGTAATACAGGTTCTCTGAACATTTTTTTCTTTTCCAATAGAGTGTGGCCAGCCTATAACAGAGGCAGGGGATGAGGCAACACATGCTCCTGAGACATAACATAATATCATTTTTATTTAGTGTTGGAAATTTTCTGACCCCTGAGGGTGGCAAATGATTTGGTAAGCATTTCCACTTTCCAGTAAAAGTAGCCGCCAGGGGCTCTCATTGGCCTGGTGATACCATTAGCAGCTGGAGTCTAAACCTTTCTTGTCTCAATTATGCTAAACTTAAATTGTCACCATTCACCTTTGATAAATGTGCAGTGACTCTAAGTGACCTGTACTGGGACAGGCGACTCAGACTGGAGATATGGCAGGAGGATTCCCTGGGAAAGCTGGAGTGGTGAAAGGGAGCAAAAGAAGTTGCATCTCCCCTGGCATGCATTTCCACTGCAGTAGGTGCTCTTGGATCATAAGACACTGCAAATTTCTTGACCCCACTTCTGCCACCCCCATATTGAGCAGGGTGTTGCATATGCCATGGAGGAACCAAACCAAACCTTCGCCCTCGGTGGGAACAGCGGAGTGCAAGAGCAGCCGGGTGCTGTGCATAGGCAGGGGACGGCAGATGCTCCCCTCTGTGCCACCACTACAGCTAGCAACAAGCCAAAAGCCCCAGAGAAGAGTGAGACACAGTTATAGTAAATAAAACAGGACCTGAAGGGGTTTTTTTGAAGTTCTTATACAAAAGGCAACACAGAGAGAGAACATTCTCTCTCCTCAGAATGAGAAATACGGATACTGCTTTAGTTTGGAAAAAGCAAACAGGAACTGCCGGGGTGAGAAGGTGAAATATAGCACCTTGGTGCTGCAACCGAAAACAGGACGCTCGAAATCCAAGAGGAAATAGTTGATTCTATGTTGTGAAGCCTGAAGGAAATGGACTACAACTGCACCAACTCAATCCAATTAGGAAAAAAGATTTAATTTAATTACTTTCCACAGATCTTGGTCTCTGAGAACCAGTCAAATGCAGAGATAGAAAAGGTAAAGGGCTGCTTTAGGGGTGAACATTTTCAGCAAAAGGCATCTAAAGGAAGTTAAGTTGAACAATATAGGAAAATCCATGCAGAAGAAGATATATTTCCCCTCCAAGTTTACTTACTTTTAAGTAAAGTATTTGCCAACTTTTTTCAATTAGTTTTCTCGGCCGAAAGAACTCTGAAATTGTGAAGCCTTACAAAGACACATGATTAAATTGACTTAGACAGGTGAGGTTCAGAGCTCACTAAAAGGTCATACAATTTAAACTGACAGGTATCACAGAAGACAACCTGACTAGTCCAATATATTTCCCCTGCTAGAAAAGCCAAGGACTTGCAGGCAACAGATTATCGTGGATGCTGCTACCAAAAGTTATTTAACCTAGAGAGTAAATAAAAGTTCTGGCTATAGAGAGCAAATGACACCAGAGCTGGCTGCTGAGCCTGCCACTGCCTACGTCATGGGACATCATTGCATATTTTCTGCCCTGCTGTTCTTAAGCCCCTTGCAGACTGTCTAATGCCAGGAACACCATACGCCTGCCACACTGATTTCGGATGCAGCGCAGTTACCTGAAGTGAGAGTTACAGAAGACAGCCCGGTCTGGCCCAGGTTCTGCTTCTCTTGCCAATGTTTATACCCCAATAATGAGAGCAGAATCTAATCAGCCAGTTCATTCCCTTCTACATGGATGCTGACTAATTTCAAGGAGATTTTCTATCTCTCAGTGAGGCTGAACTTCAGTAACTGTATGAAGATACATGTCATCAGGACACATGAAAATATTTAAAAGGATTTTAGACTGTTTTGCTAGTCCTGCTTGGACAGAGATGTATAGTAGCCCCATTAGGCATAAAGTTTAGTGCTCAGTGAGGATACGGGCAAGAAAACCAAAACCATCCAAGGTTTATTTAAAAAACGTTATTTACTAACATACCATCCTTTGTAAAAGATGGAGAGACTTTCGTTTTCTCTCAGGACAGGGATACAGCTGTAACCTTGGCAAAAGGACCAAGGAGAGAGATGGGCAACTTTGCACAGCCAGGATTCCTTGGTGGAACAACAGCCCAACATCTCCCAAAAAAGTGAGCTGCAAAACCCTCCAGAGATGCCCTCAAAATTGAAATAATTGGTGTGAAATATTCGTGGAGCCTCACAGCACCCTCCCCTCCTCACCTCAATGTGACTGAAGCAACAGCAGGAGTTGGTGAAGAGTAGACCTGGATAACCGAGAGCTGCTTCACAGTTCCTCAATTTTTGTATTTTGTGGACAAAATAACCACGTGGATCAAATATGCCTGCTTTCCCTGACTAGAATGCAATTTTGATTAGGTGTGGTTATTTATAGACAAATAATACACTTAGCCACTCTGGACCCTGAGTGGCAGACAAAATGTTCTTTCAGAGATGAGTCAGACTGCACTCCTTGTAGCGCTAAATTACAGAGGGATTTTCACTACACACTGATTCCAGCAATATGAAAGGTCAGTATACACATAACTTCAGGTGCGAATGTGAGATGAGGAAATGCTTAAGCTTTTATCTTGTTTCCGAGTGCTTTGGGTTAAGCCTTACAGCTTTGCTGAAAGATTTAGTGGCTTATATCTGCTGAATGATAGTGTTAAATCATGACTGCGCTGATGTCCTGCACAACACTCTTCGTGGCCAACTCACCCCCATTGCCCACTTTTTATAAGAAGAGTACAAGGAGGTAATAGGATTGGAAAGAGGGGCCCTATCATCTCTGCCTCCGCCCGGTGATACAGGAGCAACCATCCATGCAGGCTTACTGTGCTAAGGCGCTTATGCCACTTTTGGAGGAGAGACATGGCAGACTGCTTGAAGCACTAACAGGAACAGAGGGGAAAGGAGAGAAAACTAAGTTTAAAAAAGGCATTAAACGCTGCCAGAGAGACAGACAAACACAGAAGCAATTCCAGTGGCAAAGCTGTATGATGTAAGAGTGCACACAAACCACTGGAATTTGAAATAAATATGACCAAAGGATCTTAGCCCAGTGGTGAGGGAACGAGGGAGGGTGAAATGCACCTTGTAGGGGTGCTTCATTGCGTTTGTGCTAGTTTGCTGCTGAGATGCAGGATGCTTTGGGCCAGTAAATTTGTTTGCTGTTCACGTCGTCAGTTAGGGGAAGTCATAGTTTTCTACTGTAGAGGTAGCAGAGGGCTACCCCTCTCCTCGTGCAGGCTGGCACAGTCAACGCCAACCTAGAAGCAATAAATTTGCCAGCTGCCCCTAGATGTCATGAAGCCAAAAACTGATTGTTCACTCTGCCCAGAAACATTCAATGCTGCTGCGTTTGTGGTTTGTTTCTGCACTGCTCCTTCAGGTCGTGACTGCCACCAGATTCTGTGAAGCACAAGTTTAAAACAAAGAAAAAGCCCTCCTAAACTTTTGGGAAGAAGTGAAGCAGAAGAATCCTTTTTTTCCTGATTACAACAGCACTGGCATTCGCCACTGATAATGCTCACCCTCAGAAACCTTGCATTTCTATTATTAGCATCGCTGGCTTTTTCATTGTATCTTTACATTTCAGTTCTGGGTTATACCATGGGACTACTCAAAATTTCTGCCTGCTTTCCATTTCATAAATAACCATGCATGGGAGCAAAATCCCCAAGCACTCTTTATATGCATAAAACTGATTCACCAACAAATAGCAATTTTGCTATGAAAACTGATATTTAGCTCTTTCTGACACTGCCTCTGTGCAAATGGACAGCAGTGACTTTCATTTTTTTGTGGTGTTATTTCTCACTAACACCATTTTCTGGTATAGCTTTCAGTAGCTCACTAAGAACTGGCAAAACCTTTCTGATATTTATTTTAGGGTAATAATACAAGTGATTACACTTTCTAAACCCAAACAAGTGTTGATAAATCCTCTACTTGTCTGAAATGAGTTTTTACTTGTAAGCCTTCCCCCCATCACCAGCTCCAGGACAAGAAGCAATGCAGATGACTTTCAAACAGTTCTCTGTTCTGACCAGTCAGTGCCAGTGCAGCTCCTTTGACTCATGTTAAACTGCTCCTATTTCTGCTGACATAAAAGAAAGGAAAATGAGCCCCCCTTTCAATCAGTTACATGACAGATGATGGTTAGTTGTCTTTGCTATTCCCAGAGAGGATTCCCTGCCAAAATTGAGGAACATCAAGAAAGTCTTGCTAATGTAATGTCCACATGGGCTTTATCCAGCACAAAGAAAGCTGGGTCCTTTCTTTGTGCTAGCTTAAACTCTGCTGTTTGGCTGCCATAGCCCAGAGAAAATAAAAGGTCTGAAGACGAGAGGAGATCCGGCTGTTCATAGAATCATAAAATCATAGAATATCTCAAATTGGAAGGCACCCATAAGGATCATCGAGTACAACTCCCTGCTCCACGTAGGACTACCTAAAACTAAATCATATGACTAACTCCTTGAACTCTGACAGGTTTGGTGCCATGACCACTTCCCTGGGGAACCTGTTCCACTGACTGACCACCCTCTCAGTGAAGAACCTTTCCCTAATGTCCAATCTGAACTTCCTCTGATGCAGCTTCATTCCATTTCCTGGTGTCCTATCACTGGTCACCATTCCCTGTAATGAAGCCATGGGCTGTGGTTTAATATTTACTGACGTTCCCAGGGCTGAATTATACTGTCACCTTTGAGGTGAGAAAGTACCATACACAAACATGATTATTAATCTAATGAAAAAAAAAACATTGAAAGGAACCAAGATCAGGGAGCTGAACCCAAACAAAGCCAAATCAGAAGCCAGACGTGTCCTTGTAAGCACTGAGGGAGATGAACCGAATGAACAAACTATCAAGCAATGGGGAAGCATCATGTTCTTAATCTCTTATAATCAATGTGGTGATACCATTGAGTTTGCTCCACCCTAGGAGGTGGAGAACAAACCTGCTCACTCTGTGCGCCGCAGTGGCAGGGCTATGCTTGTGTGCTGACTGTGGGAATAACCAACTTCTGCTACTGCTCCCCCCGCCGAAAAAACCCCACCCGCTACAAAACTGTTCAAAATACTTGAAGAGGAGCTCTAGAAAACACAGGCCTGAGCCTATTTCCCAACACGGTGTGAGCCACTGCTCAGTGGAGTGGCTTACACACAGAGGTGGCTCTGGGCGTCTTCCCAGCACCAGGCCAGGCTGTCTGGCCATGCGTGGCACTGCAGGGACGGTGGAGAGGACTTCTGCTCCTGGGGAGAGCTGCTTCTGGCAGCAGGAGCACTGAGAGCCTCCTGGCACGACTGCGGAGTATTTAACACAATTTCCTTCCTCTCCCTTTCTGCATAAGGAGCAATGAAATCTGTAATATATTCAGCAAAGTTTGAATGATAAATGCTGATGGCATTTCTACTCACTGTTAATATTAAAAAGCTGGGGAAGACTCCCTCTCCTGAGGTGAACCAGTGCAAATCAGGAATATTTTAAATCAAAAGAGACTCAGGGCCAACTTGCCGTGGACTCTAAGTTACACGGAATTGACACATGCTGAATTTACAGATTCCATCTAGCCCTGCACCGTCTGCAGGGTGAGGTGAGGTATGTAATGCCGTGCCACACTTTGATTATAGCCGATTTCCTTTCTGGCAAGATCTGACAATCCTGGCCTTTTCCCCTTTTGCGCATAGAGCTATTTCAAACCTTAAACAGAATAGAGCTCACAGCTGTCCTTGTAGCAACAGTATCTTTACAATATTGAGAAAAATAAAAGTTCAATTTTTTGTTTTCTGTTTTTAATGATCAAAGTCAACATTTATCTTTGTATGGAAGTGGGTATGTGGATGTACTAAAATTGTATATACTTTACTGAACACAGCTTCTCAGACACTGCATGAAATAGGAGGTCTGTACAGAGTATGTACATATATTTTCATCCTCTGTCATACAACCACTTTTTTAATTCTTCCGGTTTCCTATGCCTGAAATGTACCTATGTATGTAATATTTACAACAGACAAGTTTTTATCAGAGAGAGTTAATTAGAATAAATTTCAAGGACACTGCTGAAATATGCCATGAAGACGTTCATGTTTCAGTTGTGGTTTAGAAGGAATTCTGGTCTCAGGAACTGCAGCAAACCAGAGAAACTCCACAGCTCTCCAGTATTTCTGATTCAGACAGTGGCAATTAAAAATGGAAGCCAAGCTGTTACCTCTAAATGGTAAAGGGCTGGAAGAATGGGAGCTGCAGTGGCATAGAAGTGGAGAAGAAGAAAGGAAAGCTGAGCATTACCATTTGACAAGCAAATTTTAGAGCATATAGAAATATCAGAGGTGACAGTGCTGATATTTTGCTTATCTGTGGAAAGCATGGAAACTTCCTCTATAAAGAACCCTGGGAAGGTGAGAAAGGGTGCAAATGCAAGGTGTCATTTTACCTTATGTCCATGAGCCCTTGGACCACACTCATCAAGTTTAGCTTTTATACCTGTTTTGGAGTCTGAGAAGAAAGGAGGTGGCTCCTTTACACTCAGGGCTTATTGTCAACACCAATGAGCAACTTTCTGCCAAGTGCTAACACAGTCGCTCACTCAGAGGGGTGCACAGGGAAGCCAGGAGGATGATGAGCTCCTGGGGGCTAAACAGAATCAAGTGTTTAAAGCTGTCACTATTTGGTTCTGGCTCCGCAGTGGGACCTTCACCCCTGTCTAAGATGTACTTTTCAGTAAGGTGAAAAATGAAATAGAAATGCCTCAACACAATACTGAGAGGAGCACACTGAGCAGGGAGCTGGCTGTAGCAATTTAATGAGGAGCTTAGCACAAAGTGGGATTAGAAATCCAATCCTTCTCAGGGCCAAAGAGTGTTTTTGGAGGATGCAGGAAGCTGTGGCTGGGACAGGCTGCCTGGAGCCCATCCCCAGTGCACAGGGGGATGCGTGTTTCACTCAGGACATAGCTGAGGTTGCTCTAAGGGGAACGGCATGCAGGTGCCACCAAAGCAACAAAGCATCTGGCATTTCTCCAAAGGTCATCAAATTTCTGAGGCAGCTGCTCAGACTAACACAGTACAGTCAAGGAAGCCAGACCTGAAGTCTTTAACATGATTTGCTGCATTCACCTTTAGATAATTGATCAGCAAATATTCACCATAAAACCTTTGGAGCCAATCATTCCCTCATGTGGAAAGAAAGAGATTGTCAAAGTGCCACAATTTGGATCGGTTTCCAAAGACTAACTTCTGTCCAAGAGGAGTGAGCTTGAAGAGAGGAGATGGCACGAACTCTAAATCCAAACAGCCCTTCATGTCACAGATTCCTCACGTTCCAACCCAATTGCCCAGGGCCAGCAACTGCTTTACCAGTAGTCCAGCTAATACAGGCCTGCTTTGTCCAGAGTCACCAGGCTGAATTTAAAATGTACTTTGATGACCTGGTCAAACTGTTTTGTCTGAAGAAACACCATTTCCTCAGAGTTCAGCCATTAATCCAGTTAAGTGTAATTAAAGCATTTGCACAAGTCTGAACAAATTTCTCTGTTTACAGAACAGATTGGATAAATATCCCTGTAAGAGGCAGAAAATTCATTACAGCAACAGCTTAGGTCCCTGTATTTCTAAGCTGTCTTGATATGAGGAAATTACTTCGGTTCCCTAACATAAATCCAGCATTTCAGTAAGCTCTTAATGTAAAAGCACTGAGGAAATAATGTCAACAACCTTGTGATGACTAATAAATAGACTAATGTACATCCAGCTGCACATAATAAACCTTTAGAGAGCCTAATGCCATCATAAAGCACAAGAACAGGTATCACAAGATTACAACGGAGGTTTTATACAACACTTCACTCATATTAACGTTTATTTTTCCCCTTACTTTCCTCAGTTTGCTGCCCTTGCTGGCTCCAACACCAGCCCTCTGAGCTGCTGCTCACAGCACTCCCAGCTCTCTTGACTGCTTCTCAGCAGCAAATCCGGGAGCTGCTGCATTGTTGGAGAAGCTTTTTACGTGTACATTAGACAAAATTTTGACATTCTTGGTGTTTTGTGAGAACTGAAACTGCCAGGGCTCCACTCAGCCAGCAGGGACAGAGAGGAGGTGACTGGGCTGGAACTGTTGTGTGGGTGTTTGCCCACTGAGAGCTGCAATGCCACCCAAACCTCACACCAGCCACCGAATGACTGCGAAACAGGAATGACATTTCAGTTCAGTCTCCTGGTTCAAGACAGTTGTTTTAGGCTATCTCTATGCTAATTACGTACAAGACAAAGACACTAGTTAAAAACTCAGCTGTGCAATTTTGATTCTCATACAGTAACAACAGACTCTCAGTGTTTTGTCCCCCAACTGACCTGACAGTTCAGCTGAGGGTGTTAGTGTGATTACAAAAATACTAAACTGGTCCGTACTACAAAACTGTGTAATATGAGTTGCAAGCAGATACAACCATGTGGTAACTTTAAGGCCAGGAGGTACTAAAAGTAGAAGAACATCTTTCAGTACCAATCTCCTGAGCATCCAAAAGTGCATGTTTGAATTCAGTACAGCTGCAGATTAGGGAATTAGAAAGGATACTGGCTGTCAATTTACATTTTTTAAATGACTGATATTTTTTTCCTATAAGCATCTGCTTGTAAATGGGTTTCATTATGGCACAGACTTTTGGATTGGAGAATGTTCTCAAATTCTATTTCCTTTCCAAGTTTCTGTTGGGTATTAACAAATCTGCATACGTTCCAACCTCACAGGCAAAATCCATTTGAGTAACAATTTCTCCTGTCCTTGCTTTAAAAAACCTTGAATAAATACAGCTACTGTTGCTGATCAGAAGCAAACACTTCTTTATTTGTATTCTTCATCTTTAGTCCCCAGGGTGTTAAGGTACGTGGGAAAACAGAACACTGCTAGCTCTTCCTACCACTCCACACACTTCTCTTGTGCTTCCTACTTCTACAGCTCCAGGTCTTGTGCTGGCTCCCACAGACTCCTTCACATGGGAGGTTATGGAAAGGATTCTGCCTCCCAGAGCAGGTGGCCATCCTGCCATGCTCGCTGCTTCCTGAAATCCTCCTATTCTTCCTGACATGGGATGGTATGGTAAAAGCCTAGCTAGTAACTGCTGGTGTTTGCAGGTTTGCATTTTTTGACATCCTATTTCTTGCCCAGTTGCACTGCTTGAGATGTGAGCTAGTAACCGAACACAGAGGAGTCCTTGTTAGGAGATGCTGTCTTGGAGGAGAATGACTTTGTAGTCTCACAGAAGCTAGATTACACTGCTGCTCAAGCACCCTTGCAATTCCAAAATTACTGTCTCTTTAGTTTGCATACAATAAAGGCATCAACAAAACACACCACAGGCAGAGACAACCAGCCCTGGGAAGAGTACAGCCCTTGGAGTAGCAATTGCACAACCTCTTTATTTATCCATTTGGGTCCATATATCAGTTCACCACAGGAATCCTGGAGAATTTTAAGTGGCTCTCGTTAATACACTGGAAGAGATAGGCTGATTACCTTGTGCTCATTAGAAGTGTACGAGGCTACCAGAGATAATTGGAGAGCTAAGTGAAATATTTGCCTTTCTCAGGTTGCAAATATTGGAGTTCCTCATTAGTTTGCCCTGCTATCGCCCATTGGCTCACTAACCAGGGGTTTGCAACCTGAAAGGACAGTGGATGAATTCCTAATAAAACAGGGCAATGTACTGTTTTTATTTCTGGAGTTTCAGTACATTGTGCTACACTAAGCAAACTTTCTGGTACTGTTTTCTCTGTGCAAGAGACAAGGCACGGTAAGTAAGGAAACTGATGTAAAAAAGGATGCGACTTGATGTCATGTCAACAATGTAAAGATATTAAAAATGGCTTTGCAAACCTGAAGAAGAAAAGCACTCATTAAAACTGCTCTATTTCATATTTACATTCCATCATTTCAGGCAGAAGAGCAGTGAACTGAATTTAGCGTGAAATAGTTTTGTATCAATGTTCATCCATGAGCTGCACCAACACATTCACACAGGTTCAAGTATGGAAAGAGAGTTCAGTGTATTCACATTCACACCATTGTGAAACCAAAGGTAGGCTATCCTAAGCACCGCTGCAAGGAGTACAGTGATAGTGTGTACTGCACCACTTGCTGATAACATACTGCAATGTTTCTTCAAGGGAGGCAGTACAACCAGGTTGGTATTAGACAGTGAGGAGTCACCCCTCCCTTTCACTGCTGTCTTCTAAGAGCATCGTGGACACAAATGCAGCTCGCAGCCTCCCTGCCACAGAGCTGTGATATGAGAGTCCCTGAAGAACAATTTCACCGACTGATCATCAACTTCTGAATCAAATACTAAAGTACCAATCATTCTAAAGTACCAAAGGAGCTTGTGTAAACCAGCCTTCCTCTGTGGACTTTCAACAGACACACTCCAATTTACACCATCTCACCTTAAATACTGAAAGTGGAACCTGCATCTGATTTCACTACCACTAACTGGTTCTGAATTACAGCAGATATTTGAACATAAACCCCAATCTTGATTAATCTCAAACTTTTGATAGGGAAGGGTGGGGGGAGCTCTCAGTTGAACTGAAAATCTTTGTAATTAGCCTGCAACAACTGCTTTACAACAGAAAATCTTAAAAACAACCCTCCAGAAATGCCAGTACCACTTTGAAAAACCCTGTAGTTTCATGGCACAATTTAGTTCTAAATGATTACATAATTACATTTGTGAACGTAATCCTGTGGGGTATTATTCTAATTATAGACCACAATCCTTCTTAGCAGCTTTCAGAGAAATAATTTGCGTAATGAAATGAAGGTTTCCAGCTGCAGCAAACAAACCAATCTCAAACCTTTTTTGTAAATGACAGGGTATCCTTAATGGTGTGATCAAACTTGGATCAATCCACTGACTCTGTATTTGCCTGGAATTGGGGGATTCCTTATTCCAGAGTAGAAAATGGCTGAGGGCAGCATGCTACCTGCAGAACCCACAGACGTTGTCTAAAATTATAAAAAAAAACCCCAAAACTGAGGCCACAGCTATTCCATCCAAGTGTGACAGTGCCACCACTCCAAGTGCTGTTGTGCACAAAGGCTGAAGACAAGGGACTCCTGGCCTTGTGGACATGTTTATTCTGATGAACCAAAAGAAAATTTTGCTCAAAGAAGCTTTTATCTATAAACACTGAGCTGCATCACAATGAGTACGGTTGAAAAGCAAGCAAACACACAGTAACTCCAAATAGGTGCAGAAGCCTTCACCTGGCTAAATTGTGATCTTTGTAAACACTAACTGTCTCTGTAGACATTCCAATGCCACTGAAGAGTGCTTCATGATACTCATATGTTATCTGTGCCTTGGGCTAAAATCTATTCACTGTCCCAAAACCATTACCTGTCATTTGGTGATACAAACAGCACCTACAAGCAGCACTTTACTATTGCCTACTTCCTGACAAGCCATCTTTTAGGGTTATCTGTATGCTTCTTGCCATATGAGCCGTTTTGTGTGTCAGCTAGAAGTTTCCTGAGATTGTGTCCAGCTTCCCTTCTATTGCTCTTTATGTAATATCTTTATGCAACATCTTTATGCAACCCTCCACCCCAGGTAACAAGGCAGGTGATGCCAATGCAAAAGCACTGAAGCATCCTGTGAAGACAGAGGTTTACAGAGGCTAGAAATGAGAAGGACCCATCAAGCCAGTAAATCTGCTTCCTGCAAGAGTAGGATGTAGGTCTTTGATCAAGAGTGCACTGGGATATTACGTAACATAGTTGGACTACAGAAAAAAGGTCAAGAAATAATTATTTAAAAAACAACAATTTCTCTAGATTATTTTGCTGGTTGCACAGTAAAACCCAGATTCTGAATTGGGCCAATTTTCTAATCTAGACAACATGCACCGATATAGACAGCCAAAAGACCAAAATACGTTTACCGAAGGTAGAGACTTGTTCCAAGACTGCTAGTATTTCAGATAATCAACTTCTCAGTTGGATTTACTTAAAAATGAACTCTCTCTAAACAAACAGATACGTGAACACGAGCTTGTTCATTTCCACAGTAAAGAGCCAGTGTCCTCTTTACTGTCCCAAACTGGAATTTAAAGTAATTCTTGTAATGAGAATCAATCACCGCTATTTCGACACTAAAATTAATTTTGAAAACTAGACCATATTAGAAGACACAGTTACTCCACTCAGAAGTCTGTGCACTGCCAACAGGACAAAACTGCTATGTGCTGAAAACTTCCGTGCTACCTTGTTTCCAGACCACTTGTCAGGGGAGCACCATCCTTGGCCCATTTTCAGAGCTCTCATTCAATATGGAAACTAGAGAAACTCAAACTTGAGGCTGTTGAAAGATCCTTCTTGATGCACTGCACATACCTGTCCCCGCACACACATAACAAACACCTTCACACAATCTAGAACTGCATACGCTATTCTCTCCTTTACATTTCCTTTGGAAAAAGTACATTTTCTGTCCAGACTGGAAGCAGAAGCAACTCCAGATACAAGCACACTCTATCTCCATGATGCAGAATTAAAGCAGGGCTTCAGAGAAACATTACAACTTTCCCACCACTGTACTGATGAGTGTCAGTGGCTGCCAAGCTGGTCTGCACTCAGTTTCAGGACAGGACAAGCAATGGGAGCTGTGAAAACTAAAATGCAATTTTACTCTCTCTTTCTAAAATACACCCCCTCCCTCAAATTTTATTTCAGAATTAAAGTCTACATTCCCCTGGTTTCCCACTGGTCTTAGGCTTCAGCATGCAGACATCACGTAAAGCATGGTTTCAAGGGAGACTTAGTGAATTGTAAAGACCAACTTCCTTTACTGTATTATCTGACAGCATTTAGAAACAGTAGGCAGCCATGTGGAAACAACAAATTGTAAGTGGGGTATTGTTGCAAGAGAGCACAATCACAGATGGCCAGATACAAACAAAAGCAGGCCCACCGCTTGCTCTCCAGTGTGCTTTATACAAATACGCTGTGGGTACCCATCTTGGCAATTCTCAATTTGTTGTATATGAACAGCAGCCCTGCAGTACAAGCACCCCTGCCTCCACTTCCTAGAGTGACAGCAGCTTGCAGCTGCTGCAGAATAGTGCGACCTAGTGAGCTAAATTACATGCTACATTGGGCTGACTGAGACAGCAATGCATGTCCCACTACACACAGCTTGCGTGGGGATGAAGGAAGGTGTCATTGCTTATCTGTTGCAATTGCTCCTTTTTAAAGACCTTTATTCCTATCTGATGCTCAGTCATTTCTCTCTCCCCGTTCCCAGTGATCATCCACAGTAGACAAGGTATGAAGTGACATTTCTTATCATGTATACGTGTCAGGGAGGTTTGCAGCTTAAGGATACGCTATTTGTCTGCACATAAGGAAATAGCAGATGTTGGGGAAATACAGGAAATACCATCCATTTGTTATTATGATTTTGAATACATAAGATTCAATCAGACAATACAGGAAATCCCATATTAATTTTGGTAATCCTAGCCCTAGCTGATGGGTTTTAAGGAGAGCTCTCAATCTGGACTTATACTCTGTGCTCCCCAGACCTATGCCTTCCTATAGCACTATAGATAAATATTGCAAATGGGCAGATAACAGGTATATCCCTACAGCACACTACGTTGAGAAAAGATGAGCAGGGAATGCTCAGAGGAACAGAGAAAACAGGGGCTAAACCTACTCAGTGTGACCTGTATGTTTTGGGCTGAAGCTTACACATTCATGTGCTGGGAGACTGTTGTAGTTAAACCAGCGTGCATAAAAAGACTTCTGTTCTTACTGTAATCCTTGGTTCTTCCTTAGGCTTTTTTATTCTTACTTCCCTGAGCAACCAACCAGTAGATTATCGACCACCTTGGTTGGTGTTTTGGCTCAACATTATCATAAATGTTGATATTGGTGTTATCATTACTTAAGACTATGTATGCTTGGATCAGCTATAAAATAAGAATACTCACACTAGAATCAACACATGGGATGGCTGGGCCTGTACAGTCCAAGATGAAGGCACGTGACACGAGAACATCTGAGAATGACTGGTACCAGCTGTAGTTTTAGTCAAGCATGTTTACTGGGCCAGAGGAAGAAAACAGATACGCCTGTTTTATGTAGCTCTTCTTTTACAATGATAATGTTTGTAGAATCGGTAGTCAGTTTGAATTGTGTTCTGTACATTGCATTATATATGTAAATTAATTCCTATTAATCTTTATAATGTTAGGCTACTGCTAAAAATGTTCATTTAAGAACTGCCTTTGTTCTTCTGTCTCCCTAATTTCAATTCCCTTCAGTCTCTTCTCCCTGTGTATTAAAGTACTTTATTAATTTTGTCACGTTAATCTGATCAGCACTAAACACGCTACCATTTCTAAAGACCTAAAACATGAAGCTAAGCTATAGTGACATGCAAACAAAAAGCCTAATGTGCAACAGGCAAAGCAGCTCTCGTTGTGCCTGGCCTATGAGAAGGTGACAGTCTCTGCCCTACCTCTGGCCGAGCCCACCCAGCCTCCGTGGCACTGCGGCCAGAAGCCAAGCAGAGCTGTAGCCCAGAACAGAGAGGGCAGGGGAGATGAGGCAGGACAAACAATTAAAACCTCATTAAAATAACAGGAGGGCTAGTGTGTCATTAGAAAGGAAGGGATAAAGTCTGACAATGGCGAAACCACCAGGCTTTCTGTCACTCCGCGTATTATTGAATGGAAGGCCTGAAGCAGAGAGGATTATCTCTGAATGTTGATTACCCAGACACTGTATATCAGAACATGGTACCCAGCTCTATGGAACTGGCATTAATTCTGAAACAGATAGGATGCAAACAGAGAAGTAACTATCAAATGGAATTGTCTTTCTCATTACAGGATGGCCATGTTAACAAACTGAGGTCTTATGCCAGCAAAAAAGATCTGCAAAGAAAGCAGGAACTCATGAGAATTCATGAAAGAGTATGTACTTATAGGAACAAATTTCTATTTTGAGATTCATTTCCATTCCCAAAAATGTGATATCCAGAAAACTGTTGCCCATTTAAACATATCAATACTTAGCTAGAAATTTCTTCTCCTCTTCCATTAATGTTTACGAAATTCTCGCAAGATTTTAGCAAGTGTTTTGGCTGATATCTGATGAAAATGTAGATAATTCAATGTTCAGGTGATACTGAAATAGGGGTGTGCTATAAAACTTGCCTGGAGCTCCAGACAGATGCAACAGCAGGCACAAGCAGATTTCTCTGACCAAGCATATTTTCTCTCATTATGCGATTGTTGATGAAGTTATGCCTAACAGGTAGAATGTGATTGATCCCATTGACTAATTAAAAAAGAGAAAGAACTCTTTTTCATGAATAAACATACAGAGTCTGAAAACTGAATTTCAGAACTTCCTTCATAAACAATCCATAGCTTGTCAGCTTTTTGCTTGCTTGTAGTATTTATTAAATATTTCTGAAGACAGAATAAATTAGGAAATTGTGGAACTGGTTCACAAACATTTCATTAATCCCAAAGGAAATAAAACTTATAAAAATGATCACTATCCCCTACAAATTAGCTATTCTATGACAAAAGTATTTTCTCCTTAATCACAGAACCACATTATTTTCTTGAATACTTCCAGTTCATTAAAAGCCATTAACATAAATGGGAACTGTATGATATGAGGAGGCAAGATGTGCCTTATAGTAAGCACAGGTATCAATTTCATTTTGTTTTTCAATTCAGTTTATTTAAGGATTGAAAAAAGGAAAGAAAAGGAAACAGAAAATGATGTGGCTCAATGACAGTGATGTGCAGCAAAAATAAATAGGACATGAAAAACTAAAAGATAAACTGCAACAGTCCAGTCCGCATACTCAATATTAAAGAATACACATATGTTCAGAATAAATTTTCAAGGCCTTGGACACACCGCTTCATGATCTACAACTAATCATAGAAGAAACAGAAGACAGTGCTATACCAATTGCTTCTCTGAAAGCAAGATATGTTGAACATACAGTTCACCTATATAGCCTATGCATAGTTTTGACATGTTATCTAGGTACTCGCTGCCTGTTGAAATACAAGAAGGAAAAAAAGGACAGCAAGTGGTAAGGAATTCCTTTTCCTATCTCTGGATCTAAAAGATCATTTACAATTATAATGTTTTCAAGTGCAGCTCAAATCAGGAAGATTTAAATTTCTTACACAATTTTATGCACAAAGCCATACTGACTTAGACAACATGACTATATCACTCATTATACTTTCTGCAAGAATTCTGTTAAACTCATTTAGAAAGGGTGTATTTTGTGAACTTTTATTCTTTGTTCAAAAAGCTTTCAAATCATGGAACATTTGAGAAAGAGAGGAAATTGATTTGGATTAGTGGTTAAAGGCTTTGGCCACAGTTCCTAGTTTTGTTGACTCCCTAACGGAGTGTGGTTATGGCTGACTGAAAGGCCCCGAATCATTATTTATTCTTGTCTATACTTAGGGGCTAGCCAGGCAGAATTGTTCAGTCGCACTGATTGCTTCACATAGTGCTTGACAGAAGTTTAATTCTATGGTTTAGAAAAAGTTTCTGATGCATATGATGAGCACAGGGATCACTAATCACTATTAAGCCTGGATCCAGAGCTGACGCAAGTACGGCACACACAGGGACTGGCATCATCCCCTTTGGGTTGGTCAGGATACAAGAGAGCAAAGCGAAACATTTTTTGACAAGCTGCTGAACAACTTTTACTTTTGCTTGCAGTGTGAAAAATATATGAAGTACACTGACAGTAAAGAAAAACAAAACAACACTTGGCTTTTGACAAGGCACAAAGCAGGAAATGGACACCTAAACTGATTTTCAGAGAAGGATTTTCAATGGATCACATCCAAAATACAGTATTTGCATGCTGCAGCAGAGCCTCCATGACAAAGGAGTGGTGGGACTGCATGGAAGGTTATACGCTGCCAACATTTCCTCAAAGCTGGTATCTGGTCACGGTCACTTGGGAACATAGGGATGACACACTGTTTGCTAGTCTAACGAGATACCATGAGGGCAAATGTTATCAGCAAAACCACGTCTATCCGGCCTTCCTGAGCAGCAATATTTCTGTTGGGAGCATTTGCCAGCGCAACTTTCACTAGTAAGCAGGCGAGCCCTGAAGACTGCAAATTGGCCTAGACCTTTCCTCTAATTTAAGAGGAAGGCCTGTCCTGTTCAGCATGTCCTGAAGCATCAGACTGGATAAGACCATACACACATGGAGTTTGTTGTTTTAAAATTTTTTTTTTTTCCTAATCTGTCTTAATTTCTAAGTAAAAATCCTGTGTTCTAAACAGCTGTTGGTCAACATCGCTGGGTATAAGCCTTCAAACAGAACACCTAGGTCATTTATTTAAAACCTGAATTTGCTTTTCCATGGTGCTGGATCGATCAATGGGAGCCAGGTAAAACTGTGCTGTGTACTGAAGATGTGTTTCCTCAAAGTGAGTATCATCCTATCTGCAACCACTTCATAACCACATGAGTGTGAAACATTTCTCCATCATAATGCTTTGACTATTTACGAGAGAATATTCTAGTACGAAAAATATGGGAAATAGCATCTAGCTTCAATAACTTGAAATGAAACTCACTACATGCCTCCTACAACTCAGAAGATATACATAAGCCCAATCCAAACTATGAGACTCTGCCAGGGATGCAAAAAATGGGGCAGTAGCAGCTTAATGCATTATTAGAGATTTCTCAAAGGTGCACAGTGGGTTTCCGAGTGCTCAGTTTCCACAGAAACTAAGCTACAGATTTCTTGCCTTTTGTAAGTGTAAGTCCTATTAGAGACATAATTTTATTGCAGCTTTACCTGTTTAGTGGAAACAAATACATTTTGTAAAGTTTGGAAAAGTTGAGCTCTGAAAACCTTAAAATAATTATCGTTATCTCCATTTATTGTAGACTTACAAATATACAAACACAGGCATGAGTTTCGTAGCAGTTACTGGTAACAGTGCTAATGGTGATGATTCAAATTCTCTTCGATCTTCCAGTGAAAAGACTGCAATCAAGGCACATTGGCCATAAAGATTAACTAAGTCTTGACAGAACTACAGAATATTTACAATCAAGGCCAATAACCTCAGAGATACGGAAGTGTGACAGGAAAGACGTGTCTGCCTTTGCAGCACAGGGGATTGAGATTCTGTCCAGCTCTTCATATATTTGATTGTTTGATTTATTTCCTGGGAGCCCTTCATTTCAGACAGTATTCTACTTCTTTATCTTTTTTGTGCACATTTTAACTTGTTTACTGTTTTACTAAGCAACTTTATATTAGCTCCCACCCAAAGGACTGCTGAAGCTGCTCTAAGTATTTACTTTCAATCAGACAGCTTTTCTCTTCCATTTGTTTTCCTGACATTATCAGTACCTTCATGTGAAAGAAGAGGCTCCAGCAGTGCACCTCTATCACAGTGGCTACATGTTTTAATCAGAAGGTAGAGGAAACAAATCTGAAAAAAATAATATAAATAGGATACTTGAACTTTGTAACGTGACTCTCTCACAGCTTTATGTCAAAGACATGATAGCTACTGCAATAGGAAAAGTTCCTGCTCAGTGAATAATTGGATGGTTTTTCAGAGTCAATTTACAGAATGCAGCTGTCTCCACTCAGATCAAAGTCCCTGTTAAAGTGGCCAGATTTATCTTTCTAATAGGATCTGCTCTTCAGCTTCTACACTAAGGGGTCCTCTGTCCCTCTCAGCCCCAATGTGATCTGCCTCTCACAGCGATGGGAGAGGTCCGCATGGGAAAATGGCCTTTCAGTAAAAAACCAAAGTATCCCAATAGTTAGATATGAATATCATTTCTGATCCCACAGAGTTAAGCCTTGCAGAATAACCTTCTCATTTGTTACAGTCACCAGCAATTTCAAAACCGTATATGCTAATTTTCATTTTTAACCCAGCTAAGATAAATCTCTCTCTCTCTTTCAGTGGGTTTTGTCAATGAGGAGAACACATGTATGTAGGCTATAAGATGCTTAAGTTTATATAGTAGTTTCAGGGGTGTGAAAAAAATGCTGAGAGTTCCCCTTCAGTGTATGCTACGGGGCTTTGAAATTTATAGCAGCTTCTTCCTTGGGGAGGACTTTGCAGCAGACCCAGATTGTCACTGCCCTCACTGAAGGCCAGTATGAAAATTCCTTTGATTTCATGAGCGAATTTCCAAGCTGTTTTCTGGTGAAATCACCAAAGAGCCAAAGGCAAACATTAAACACCAAGTAAGTACCAAAGAACGGCACTAACTTTAAACCAGGTTTCCATTACCCCCAGACAGTATTGGGAGTACAATGAGCTTAACAACACATTAGGTGCTACACACAGACAGATTGTTAAATAGTCGTATTGGTTCTTCTGAAATAAAACCCTTTGATTCCAGCAGAGCCAGAACAGTACCTTACGCTGCCTGACTCCAAGCTTGACTTGGCTGTTCCTACTACTCCTAATTCAAATTATGAAGAAGCTGACACAAACCTCAGAAGCAGTAAAACCCTGGCTCCTTTTCCCATTTGAAAAAAAAAAGGGCAACACCGCCCCCCCCCAAACTAACCAATTCCCATGTTCCTGCATTTCTGTAGC
The DNA here is from genome assembly GCF_000690835.1 of Fulmarus glacialis. Lineage (NCBI taxonomy): Eukaryota > Metazoa > Chordata > Aves > Procellariiformes > Procellariidae > Fulmarus > Fulmarus glacialis. The sequence continues at coordinate 39,697 of NW_009209567.1, forward strand.
TGATTTGTTGGTGACATTTTTCATCCTGACAGCACATTCAGGAAACGTGACAAATTTAGGCAACAGTCTCGCACTGAAAAATGTTCCTGCGAACTTTTCAAGTTAAGCTGCAATGAATTTGCTTAGCAAAAAACAAAAGGTTTTTCCTCAGCTTAGCTTCCAGTTACTTTGATACATGATGCTTCAAGTAGTTTTAAAAAATGGACCTGGCATGGGTTTTGTATTAGTTCTTAAAGCTCAGATCATCGTTCAAGATACTGTGCCATTTCTCACTGCTAGATCTGAAAGAGGAGTGTGAGCTTTTGCAGTCCCAAGGCATCGTCAGTACCCACTTCCACAGAACCTAATTTTCCAAAGCGTCCTTTCAATTTGTGGCAGCAACTCAGTGCGTGACATCACCTGGTTCTGCAATTGCAGAATTGCTGCATAATGCAATTGTGTAATTGTCAGATGTTGGAGCTCTGGCTGAGCAAGCTGGGGGACCTATCTGTTGCTTTTCAGACCATTCAGCGATGAGTCAGTCAATCCTGGGGAGGTCTTATATGTCTGAAATGAAGCCATAAACCCTGTCACAAAACAGAAATAAAAGCTTTGGCAAGCTGTGAACAGTTGGAATGAACGATGCTCTGTGAGGGTCACAGACAAGATAGCTGGGCTCAGTGGAGCGGCTGGATAGGATACTTGTGGTATTTTATAGATTATTATTCTAAATGGAAAATAAAGGCTGGTGTGTTCATGTTGAATGCAGAGGAAAAGGGTGAGGAATTGCACATTGCGATAGGTGTTCAGGAGGCTCTTAGCCAGCTGCACTCACAGCCTTAGCAGCCAAGAGCCTTTTAAGCCTCTTCTGCTTGTATAAACTCTCTCTACCTCATAAATGGAAATTCAACACCACAACCCTCAAAGTCACCTTTTGATGAATGTTTAGCTTCAAAACTATACTTTCTATACAGCTTTCCCTTGTCCACAGGGCTTCAACGAGGACTGCAGTGTAAATATTCTTTCTCAGATATATTCTCACTCTGGTACATGACCATGTTACCATGAATTATTATAGCAAACTTTCTTTGTATACACTTCATTACTAGAGACTTCCGAGATCAACAGCAAAATTATGACTTCAAGATCCTTTCAAAACATATCCTAAAGCCCCCTGGATATTCCTGATTGATATAAGCTGCTCTTATGCTCTCACAAGGGCCTCACTGTAAACCTCAAGAGCTAGCAGCACTAAATTGAAATAGAAAGATGGTTTTGGCTAGACCAGAAATACACAAAACCAGCTTTTTCTTGTGGTGGCGTTTGTTCTCACAACAAAAACCAGCAAGGAAGAAATTAAAAATCAACTACCATAGCAAATGGGTACAAAAATTGTTTTGGATACTAAGCACACCAATGAGAAACAGAAACCAAACTGATGGATAACATACGCATTTTGTCATCTGCTATTGAATTACCAGAGCCCACCCCCAGCCTGGAACAGGACAAAAAGCACACAAAGGAGAATTTTACACTAACAGTGCTCTCCTAGGAGATAAATGTTACAAAAATACCACAAATGCCTAACTCTATCCTTGAGAAGCAACGTGTTTCTTGAAATGAGATGCTAGCATGTACTAAACTAGTCTTTGAGTTCTTAGGAACTTCGCAATGCAATGGCAGGTCTGTTGAACTCCACTTTTCAAAACTTCTCCTTTGCAGTCAGATAGGGTTAGATTAACAACAGATCTATTAGTTTCATCACTACTCAGGAAACAACCAGTATCCTGAGCTGTAAATACTGTGCCTGTTGGAAGAGTTTGTTTATTCTTGCTAAGTATGACAAATTCTAGAAGGACAACTTGTAAATAGAGATTTTAGAAGCTTTAAAATTAGAAGACTGGAACCATTGTTTCAAAATTAAACATCTACAGTTCATTTATGGGAAATTAGGACTGGTGGTTCTAAGAGCTTCAGGCACATCGGAAAATTGCTGGCTTTAGATCTTCAGTGAAATGCAGAATTAGCTCAGCTCTTCCATCCACAAGTCTTCTTAAATTTGCATCCACAATTGCTAGCCCTTTGAGCACATACTGCAAAATGCAAATAGGCTAGGAAATATTCATCTGTGATCAACACCTAATGATGTGAGTGACCTGAATTTGGAGAATATTCATGGAAGCATAATAATTAGACATTGAAAAGGCCTGAGGCTGTCTTCCATTACCTAGTTAGTACAGCACTGAGCCTAGACTGATTACTTTTGACCAATCTCATCTTACAAAGATCTGTGTGAAGAATCTTCCGCTCCTTCTCTTGAGAGGCTTTCCCAATAAAGCAGATCTTGCTTTTAAAATATTTGTCTTGATAACCTGTATCTACTTTTTGAATAGTCTACTTAATTTTGATATTAGGCACACATTGCCTTGCTTTACAGAAAGGTATATTCAGCTTTATCAACTATTTATGGACAGTCCACTGGCACTTAAGCTTTTGTTTTGTTGTATTGTTCTCTATGTGCTCTTCTTTTCAGCACTTCAGAACCACAAGAACATTCCTCCAGTATCTCCTGTACAACTTCGGTCCTCTGGAAAATGTATAAGAAAAGATAAATTTTAATAGAAATAGCCTATGAAATCCCCACTAGACTGCACAGATGGCCAGAAATCATGATTAGAAGCATTCATACATATTTCAGAGTGATACACTGGAAAAAAAGATACATTGCAAGATGAAAAAACAGTAAAGAAAACTCAAACTCGAGATGCACTTTGGCTGAAATCAGGTTGGTGTTTCCCCTAAACATCCATCATGCAATCTGATTGAAAACATAACACTTGAATTAAACAGATGCAAATGAAGCACTGTTAAACAGGACTTTTTTAAGAACGGAGACTGCTACAGCTTGATTATATACCTATCTTTAGCCAGATTATTAAATATATGAACAGCAAGACAATTCTGCTAGATACATACTACCCCACAGAACATACGTAAATACACAGTGAATTAGCAAACGCAAACAATTAATCCAGACTGTAGGGCTGGACCTTAATACTCAGGCAACACTCTAGTTGACATTATGCATAAACAATAAAAACTAGGACACTTGCTGTAGCTCAGCCAACATGTAGGTTTTGTTTTAAAGGATGCACTAGCCTAGTGTTAACATTATTATTAATTAAAAACATGTAAAATTTAACAGATTTAGAAAAGGAAAAAAAACAGAAAATGCATGGAGAAGTAGGAAGAAATCTATATATAGCTATTCCATCATGAAGATTTTATTGGTGCCAGTGAAGAATGATTTGCTCACTCGTACCTTCAGCACATTTGTGCCAATTTTGCAATTCTTGTGGTTTTACATCCCCCCCCCCCCCCCCAGACATTCCCCTCCCTTTGGAGTACACCCAAGGAAAATGTATTCCAACTGCAGGCTTGGATGAGCCATGGCTGTAAGCCAGGGCTTCTGCACTGTATTCCCAGTTTTTTTCCAAATCTCGCTGTGTATGCCCTGCCAAGTCATTGTCTCCAGAAATAAGAAAGAGCTAATAAAGCTGTGTCGCTACGTTCGATACAGTTCAGCACTGTCTGCTGAATGTCCTGTTTCACTAGCCTGAAATCCTACTTTCCAGTGCTTAAGCATGCTGAGACATAAAGTTTTGGAGAAATGTTACTGGAGAAGACCATTCTGGAAAGACCACAGTGCAGGTAACTTGTAAGTTTGCACAGAATCTTAGAAGCTCTCTGTGAAGACAGGACAGATTTGCAGGATCAGGGCCTTATATTCTGAAGTGACAATCTGGACTGTTTCTTTGCCAGTCTAACTGGTTGGACCTTCACTAGAATTGCTCTTGACATATCAGTGGCAGGGAAAGGAAAAAGTGGTCTTTGAACACGCAAGTGATATTTCCCATGGCTTCTTTAGCTGCAAGGACTTCTGATAATACCATTGTGCAGAGAAGGGAAGTCTCTGCTGGGTTGAAAATAACCCATTTTATTAAAAATTTTCAGCTCTGATGTTTAGTAAAAGCCAATTGGGCTCCATTATCTAAACAAAAATAGCCCACTAGGTATCCAGCGCTGTCTTTTCTAGTACGTCTGCATACTCTTTAGCCCTGGGTATGTTCCTCGTGCATTAGCTGAACAGGATTCTCAGAACCACTCCTTGATCTGCAGTATGCTCCACATTTAACATTGTTGTGCACTCACTCACTGAACCATTTTTAAACTCAGTCTCCTGCTGAGAGCTTAATGCACTGTTTGTATTCTAGTTGTTGTACCTACTGTAGCTAAAGTATAATGGTTCCACAGCTAGAAGGCAATAGCTAAAGCAGGGGATATATAATTAAGAAAAATAAAAAATGATCGATAGAAAATACAGCACATTGCTCTAGACATATTAATTTAGTGCTGAGTGACTTGAACAACTAATTTATTAAAATTACCTGGAAGCATCTTATGATTATCCCAACATAAGCACTCTTTAATTTGCCTCTGCTTCTAGGCAAGACAGTCCACGTTTTGCATGTTCAATATACAAGATGCACGAAAACCAATTAATGCTGTTGACCTATACAAATAGGATAACACTAGCGGACCTGATCACCACCAGAGAAGTGCAGATAACTGGTAAATGAAGGACTTGGTCCTAATTTGTGAAGCCAGTTAGAATTAAAACATGCTGAACTCCTGGCTTCCATGGGAGGTGTGAATGTTTAGTATCCTGCGCCACACTGAGATGCTACAACTTATCAAAGCTTTGACACTTTACAAGTTCATTGCCTGTAGCAACTAGAAAATGAACTCATAGGAGGGAGAGTAGCTCTAATGAGAGGAATACCACATACTTCCATGCCAGGCTCCCACCCTGTTTGCCCTCACAAATCAGTCCCTCCCAAAGCTCCCCTTGTGTGCTCATGAGCTCTTGACTCCTACAGCAGAGCTGATGTCATGCCACAGGCTCTTTCAGGCTGTGCCTCAGAGCACTCTTAGTCACAGGTCAGTCTCCTTCATAGGGTTAAAACATTTCAGAGGTTTGGTCAGAAAACACAGGGAAGGCCTTGATTTCTCACTTAATTGGTAAATAAGTCATGTATTATTGAACTGACTCTCGGAGTTGGGGGAGCTTTCCACCGTGGTTTGACTGCATCTAGCTCATCACTTAGCTCCCACATGCTTGCTCAGACATGTCAGCAGGATGAGCTCCCTGATGAAGTCTGAACTGGTTCATCCAGAACATAGAGAAGAGGTTCTCTTGTAAAAGATCAAGTCTAATAGTTGAAGACATCAGACACAAGTTTGAAACTTCTTTAGAGAACTCATTTTCTTGGAACATTAAAGAATGTTTTGTTCAATGTCCCTGAGCAGAAAACAGGGATAAAAGCGGAAACTGATAAGCAGGACATGTTCAAGGGACAGCAGGTGAGCTCCAGAGTGACTGGCGCAGTGCCATTCCACTGCACTCAAATCTGGAGAAGAACATCTAGCCCTGTGTTCACTGTAGGGAA
>NW_009209567.1:45196-54519 GCF_000690835.1 Fulmarus glacialis
GAGAGACCTACTGGGAAATAAAAGAAAAAGCCCCAGAGATTCACTATGTCCTGGCAGAAACCCTTGATCCAGGGCAGCCTTTTGCTACTCTGCCAGGCTGCCATGGCCATGTTTCAATGGCTAAGAATAAAAGATGGTTTTAACCTCCTCAGGTTTCTAGTAGATGATCAAGCAGTACCTCCTCTCTGGAACTACACTGTCACTTGAGTCTGCTAATCAAGGCTTCACAGAAAGGCCATGTAATGTTTTGTCAACCCACAATGTCACACAAACAGAATGCAAACCACATCCAGTTAAAAGCTCGCTCCTGGATTTCCCAGCTGCTCCAGGTCATGCTCCTCCCCAGTCAGCCATGAGTGATACTATGCTCTTGAAGGCTTTGGCCAGCCTGCATTACATCTAATAGAAAGATGGGCATAGCTTCCTGGTGATAAATGCCACAGTCCATAATTATTGAGAAAAAATATTTCGGGGTGTAGGGGGGGAAATGCTGTGCTGACCTCTCCTTTTGATAGCTGCATCTCTGGTGAAAGGCTTCAATTCACAGAAAGCATGAGCCAAATTCAGCTATGGTGCTCCTTCAGCAAAGTGAAGGGGATTGCATCAAGGAAGGATTTTGGCCCCTTGTGTGCAATCAGAATGTGATAGCAGTGCTGCTGAAACACCCACTGTGCTGCATAACAACTGCTGTAGGTCAGTGAAAGTTGCATTTTTTGTTTGTATAGATGGTAGAGCACAGCCATAAAGCCTGACGTTAGTGCCTTTCTCTGATTTTTCCTGAAGTTAATTTTCTAAATGAATACCCAGCATATGATTCTCTCAGCCCTGTGTCTCTTCTGACGATTAGTCTGCTGCCATTTCAGGTGACATGGACCTTCCCCGAGTTCATAATGGGGAAGATATTAATTACGTTCAGGGAAAAATGAGTTTCATGACTCCCAGAGGAACACACTACAGTCTTCATGAAACAACTTATTTCCACCTTTTTATGTCAAGTACAACAGATTCTGCATAAATGGTGCAAGACATTTTTATGCGTTACATCATGAGTGGAAAAAAACAGCAATTGTATAAAACTGCCTGGGTGCGTTACCCTTGTTTCTGAAAAGCTAAAATTATTTTTTGGAAGCAAAGTTAAAGAAGATACTGCACAAAGAAGAGTCTGTCACTTGGTCTTCCTTCTCCTCTTTTGCCTGTATTTCCTTTTGGCAGCAGTCATACCCCTGCCTACTTGAACATTGAAGAGGGTTCTAGCTGGTGAATAAAATTTGCAAACTCTAAAGCTATGCACTTAAGTTCTTATCCTGAGGGACATTTTAAACAGGCAACCACAGAGAAAACCAAGTCCAGTGTACATTAACTATACTGCAAACTAATTTCATGAGGTAACAGGCACTGGAGCACGAGTCTTAGTTCCAATAGGTAACGATTTCTTATTGCTCTTATCATGAAAGCATCCTTCAGAAAGATGATTTCTCTCCCAGAAAGAAGTGAATTATCAGAAATTGCTGTTTGATTTTCTTTGATTTGTGCTGCATACTGATAATCATTAAAATAAGTCTTTCTTCATCATTCACTTTTTTATTGCTTGAAGCTCCTCTATGTGAGGACTTTACTTTCGCAAGCAATATGATCTGGAAGCAACAGCACAGAATTGGGAGAAAAAAAAAATACTAAGTTTGAATCCTTACCCTGCCACTGCAAAAACGAAAAAGGGAAAAAACCTCCCTCACTCTCTTACTTCTGAGGAATGGAAATTAATTACCTTGCACATATACACACATGATTTCAAATAGGCTCAAGTAGCATACATATAAGAATTAATCGCACATGCCTGTGCAATTCTGTAACTTCCTCTGAAGAAAAGACACATTAAGGATGTAAAGACATTTCCAGACCCATGGGAACAATGTTCTTACGCCAGCACTACTCTACTGGAATACAAAAGAACTTGTGGGTTTTGCTTTTTTAAAATGCGCTTAGCATGACTGAAGAACCGAGCACTGCTGCTGCGGCTGCCGAGTCCCTATCACTCCCAGGCCAAGGGCACAGGGAATGTGGAGAGCACCTTGCCCAAGTGTCCCCTAACCTTATGCACACACAGAAGACACATTTGCAGACAACCCCATCAGCAGCACCATTCTTAACGGCAGAGGAGGAAGGTGTGAGCAACAGAGTTCTGACACCGGTTAGCAGACAGGGAAGGGAGTAGCAAGGGTAGGAATGGGCATGGAAGTTGCTGGTGCCAGGAGCAGAACTGGGTTCAAGCAACCTCTCCTGCCCTCCTCCCTCCCTCCTGCTTTTTAGTCATTTCTCTCTACCTTTCTCCAAAGCAGTGTTTGAGAAAAGGAGAACAGAGAACTCAAATCTGCTCAGAATGAAGCCTTGAGTACTGCTTCTCACACTGCTCCTGTTTTACAATGAAGAAACAGGTGGCAAGGTCCCACAGAACGCTCATGGGTTCATCCCAAGGCTTCTCTCTGCTTGCTCAAAGCTTTGGTGGCCCATGGGAGCCCAGCCCCACATGGGAACAGGGAGGAGACCCAGTGCATTACACCTCCCTCCCCCAAAGCAGCTGACCCCGCTAGGAACAGCTCCCCATCTCAGCTATCTGGGTGAGCTGAGCCATCATTCACAACCTCCCAGCCACTTTGGCGAGGTGTAAGCCAAGGGGAGGAGAGACAAACTCACCCAGCCACAGATGGGGAAAGCATATTGTACGGGGGAACAGGGAAAGAATCTTCTTCCACTGCTTTTCACACAGAGGTATGGCCACCAACAGCCCAGCAAAAACCACAGGCTGAGGTGCTAGTCCTTGTCTCAGCAGCAGCAAGGTAGGTTGGGCATCCTGCGGTTAAGCACAAAGGCTTGAGATGGAGATTTCCATTTCTGCCATCTAAGAGATAGAGGACAAACCCTATAATTTCTCTTTCTCACTCTTCCTGCAAAGAACAATTGCCAAGTCATATGTGTAGGGACCTTACTCTAGTTCAATGTGCCTTGTATGCTAGTTAGAAAGGCAAGACATCAATATACAATATAAAGTTCCAGTTCTGCAAGAATCAAGGGCTTAAAACACCTTCAAAAATCTAGCCTCAAATTTTGTGGTAGCAATTTAAAACAAGAACATCTTAACAGATTCTTGAAAATGCCGGATTCCAGCTTTAAAAAAATCTTATTCTTGATTAAATTCTGCTTAATTGAAAGTGGTGTGTGATTTCTCATCAGCATAAGTAATCTGCTATAATACCTGTACAGGCTGTCTAACCATTGTCAAATTGAAATACTGCTTTCCCCTTTCTGTCCCTTTGATCATACATTCCATTTTGCATTTCCCTGCTTTCTATACAAAGGCTTCTGAGCTTAAGATCACAGAGACAGTCTGGCAATAGAAACATTCAAGCAGCAATACAGACAGCTGGGAATTTATTGCATCAGGATTTGTTTTTAAAATATAGGTTTCTCCTGATAAACTAATATTGTCATTTGTTCTGGTGGCAGAGCATACTGCAAACAGCAATCTTCCCCCAGAGAAAAAATGTCAGATTGTGATTTATGAACAGGGAGCCACTAAAGAGTATGATTTCACCCTAAATTAGTAATTTATCAAGTAAAGAACCACAAGCAAATAGCTGAATATTGGTGCCTTAAAGGGTCAATAGACTTCTCACTGACTTTTGCTTCAAGCACAAATAACCAGAGACTCCTCCAAGAGAAAACTGTTCTAGTGCATGCCCTAGAAAATGAAAACATTTAGGTCTAAGTGTCGAGGAGAGCATTCCCAATGTGACCTTTGAGTGTCCATATGGTGTTCAGAGGAGCCCCACTCAAGGGGACTGCACAAAGCTGCTAAATGTAGCAAGTCCATCAAAACGTGCTAGTATAGATCAAGAAAAGGTAGTGGGGAGAAGGGGGAGAAAGAAGGGAAAACAAAGCCACCTAAAAGGGCGAGTGTTCGTTTTCAACCTTAATTAATTGCCTGAAATGAAGCAGTTGATTTCCATGTACAATGAACTATGAATTATTGGAAATCACTATGACACAAGTTGACAGAACAATTGCTTTGTAAAATCCTCTTACAGGCCAGGGAAATGAGTTTCTAGACATCCATCTGGGAGAAGGAGGTTCCCTCTACCTCTGATCAACATTGGCAGGAAACATATATTATCAGCGCGGAAAGGCATGGCCATGGATGCAAAGCTATTCAGCTAGGACTAGAAGCAAACCAAGGAAGCTCAACCTGTTATTCACTAGTCACTCGCTCATACATCTTTTCTCCAGGCTCCCCAACCTTAATTCCCAAGAATTTCAATGATTTGTAACTTTGTTGACTTAGCAACTGCACAGCACTCAAATTCACGTTAGTCTTGATGTTACGGAATGAAGTATAAGTTCTTTTTTCCAAATACTGTACTGCAGATGTAGATGTCTAGATCTGGGCCCATAATTTCCACGAAATTAGGCAATTAAATTTTTATTTGAGACAGTTTAAGTGCATCTGTAAAACTGCTACTAGTAGTATCAATAGAACGATTTATGGTTGTGTGCTTCTAGATCTGGACTGTTAGAAGATTTCATGGGGCATCAATCCATGACTGCCATGAAAAATAGGTGTTTATTTTACTGGTTAGATGTCAGCAGTCTATTCCTTTATATGGCACAGCTGGATTTAATAATGAATGAAGGACTTCACTTCTTAACTACTGCAAAAAATTTCTTGTCCATTCAAGAACTGATTCAAATTTCTTTTCTATTGATGTAAGTCCAGTGATTCCTGTCAATTTGTGTAGGTCTGTATCTCTTTCTGAGATTGCTTAAAAAAAAAAAAAAAAAAAAAGCCAATAACCAGAACAAACAGGATAAGGTGCTCCAAGCTTTCAAATTCTCATTGCGTAGCAGAAGAGTACTGGATATCCTGCTTTTCTAATAAAGTCTTTTTCTCAGCCTTTGTAATGATGCTAAAACTTCCTTGGGTGATGGTATGGTCTCTGCTCTTTCAAAGTGCAGAGAATGAATGCAGTGGCAACCAGGTATGTGAAGAAATGATGAGCAGCAAAAGAAGAAAATGGGTGAATCACAGGAAATTCAGTAAGAGACACCCAAAGCCAACCATCTAGATCAGTGTGAGTGGTAAATGCTCAATTCTGATCCTGAAGAGTATTGGAAAGGAAGCCCTTTCCCATTTCCATTCTAGCTTGCTTGAACATTCACAACATCTGCAAGTGTTGTTTTTTGGCTTTGTGAGAAATAAGCCAGTTGGCTTATTCAATAATAGAGTCAGTTCATAGGTCAAGTCTCAATGGTTTTGGCTTTAATGATCACAGTAAATATGCTTTGAAAAAAAAATTAAGAATTATTACTTAATCTACTTGGAAAACTTAGGTATTTCTTCTTTAGATATCTTGGTGGTTAAAGAAAGGCAGCTAAGAGGCTAGGGTTGCATCTGCACTTTATGCTTCATCATCAGCTCTCAACCCTTCTTCACACCAGAAGCATTTACCAGGCTGGAGAAGCAAGTCTGCTGCGTGCTGGTGGCATCCTCTTCTCTGTTTAAGTTTTGGCACAAGAACCAAGTCTGAAGCAACCTAAATTCACATTCAGGGGAGACGGACTGGGACAACCAACATTAGCAGGAGAGGCAAAGATTCAGCTCTGACACAAAGAATCTGATTACAAATTGAGCCTGGATAGCAGACAGGCAGCCTAGAATACCATCTCCAAAAGCTTGCTTTAGCATTCTTGCATCAATTGCCCGAAACAACTGCACTTGTGCAGCACAAGAGCTGCTATGATACATTAAACACAAGCCCAGAAAAGCCAGCGAGTTAATGATCACTGTCCATATAGAAGTACAAAAGGAGAGAAGCAGTTATTTCATTTTGCTGTCCTTAGAAGAGGAAGCAGAGAGGCCACAGCCTGAATGTTTACAAAGGCTAAAGCCTTGTAAACAGCCAGAGGATTTTGCAGCATTTGGGAGGGCTGTGGCAAATTGCCCCTTAGGCAATTTGAAAAAACAGAGGGCTCAGTGCCAAGGCCAAAAAACTGATTAATGTGAGATGGTCTACCTCAACCACAAACTTCGGCAGTTCACAACTCAGTGCTGACATATTTCAGTCAAAGCATGTCTGCAGCTAAACTTAATAACCAACCAGACTACCAAGTGGTGGATGCTAAGCAATTCCAAATCACCTCAAGAATTTTAAAATGGCAGTGACTTACTGCAGATCTGCAGAGAATGACCTGTCTATTAGATGCAGTTGTTGTATCTGCGGCTGACACAGACGTCAAGATTCCTGCTCCCCTCCATGAACACTGCTGTGATGCTGTAAAATGGAGAGGGCCATCTGGGATCACTGCCCTACACAAACCATCCAGAATCTGTCCTACGCAATCTTTCCTGCATTTTTCCAGCAATGACATTTCATCACTTTTGAATGAAATAAGTTCTTTCACAGTGAAATTGCATCTTTTTCTGTCAGCCAGAGGTCAGACAGTCTGCTTAACAGCAAAGTAAAACAAAAACGCCCCCTTCTTTTTATTCTATTTTATTTCTTTCATAAACAGAACAAACATTGCAATTGTTTTAATTTGACTACCTAAATTTGCTTGCATATGAAGACATAGTTTTTTGGGGGATGGTTGCAGTCCCCTGAATTCCTGTGGAAAGCACTTAAGTGAACAGAGTTTTAAACCACTTCATACCACACTGCTCTGTACCACCAAACTGTTATTTTTGACACACAATGTGCAGCCTCACAAAGAACAAAAATAAAAGGTTCTTTCCTGAAGAGTGACAAAGCACATATGCATACCCCTTGGACTCACCTGGAGTCAAACAATTTAACATAGATTGAAGCTGCCAAGTGTATGGGAAGCTAAAGAAACAGGAAGTTTCACATTTAAAATGGGTTTATCTGACAAAAGTCATGGGAATTCAGTTACTCTGCCAAGAGAAACAGCTCCAGCTTCTCTACCCCTTTAATAATGTCCTTGGAGAGCCCTGATGGACACTGGAAGTTGGCACTGTAATGAACAGCCCATAGCTAACTAGCAGAGGCCACATCAGCACACTGTAAGCATAATTTGTGGCAACTTCCACATATATGTTCTTGTCCCATCCCATTCAGCCTCCTCAGAAAATAGATCATCATATAACCACAATGTCCAAAAATCTGCTCAGGGCTTCTTCAAGATTGACCTAAGTAGCAAGAAGTATCTATACTGACAGCCTTAAAAGAGTAATCTCAGCTTGTTTTTTGAAGCACACGCAAGTTAACGTTTATAAGATTAACAGAAATCTCTGCTCACATCAGAACTGCTCTGTTAACAGTTTTTGCTTAGTCACAAAAGCAATCAGAAAAAGGGCATGTGCTGGTAGAAAATAAAGCAAACATGGGTAGGCCTTACTGGATACAAAACACAGATTATACTCAAAATCCAGTGACAAAACCCAAGTTGAAGGATGAGTCAAGGACAAAACTGGGGTACAAGAGGAGAAAAATCAAGTCCCAAGAGAAGGCAGACTGAGATAACTATTGATATAAAAAAATTTCACTTTGTAAAAGTATAAAATACAGGTTTAAAAGAAAAAGTTTTAAAAAGCCAAAATAAAATCCTAGTCAACAGCTTTCCATGAACAATCACCTACAGAACGAATCAGCACAGAAATCTGCATTCAACAGCTTGTTGCCAAAGTCTTACTCCTTACTCACTAGAGCACACAGCCCTCCCAGAGCCATTTACTGTGCTGAATGGTTCAGACTTGCTGTGAAAGGGGGCCTAGTGAAAGGGCACACTTTTCACCAGAGAGCTCTCTTGTAAAGCCCCTGGCTAGACAAAACAGCTTGAACACCTGGGGAATTTCATGCTGTTGTTGCTGGCAGAGACAAAGCATTGTGGAAAGCCTAATCCATATGTCAATCAGTTACAAAACTAATATTTACCCTGTTGACATTATAATTTTACAGAAATAGGGAGATCTTATTTAAGCCAAACAGGCAACCCTGTTCTCACACCACCCTTTTCTTATAACAGAGAGTATCTGTGGCTGTATCCGCTTTCTTGTATTACAGGAATTTTTCCCTTAATATTTTATACACCAATTAATTGACAAAGGTAACTCATAGGTACTCAATTATAAGAGAGACACAAAATCAAATAAAGGGACAGTAAAGACTAGACAAGGGGAAAAAAAAACAAACCCAAAGAAGAACAGCTAAATGGCACAGATAGATACAACTATAAAATCAATAATAATCTAAGGCTCCTGAGGTTGCATTCCTTCTCCCATGCAGGCATACACATCCGGCATCGGGGATTTTACTGGCATTTGCCTACCAGTGTATATTTTCTGGAAGCAAGTTTGACACGCCAAACCCAACAGCAGTCTTGAACAACTTTCTGACACTTTCACAAGTACAGCATTAGAGCACCAGGGACAAATCTACATAGCCACTGTGAAATGATCTTTAGACAGTTTGTTCCTGGAGCTACACAAGAGCTGTCTCCTTCCCCTGCGGGGTTGCTCAGTCCACCACAAGGCAAGGAGCTGTGGGGCTTCTCCAGGCTGGCAGCACACTCAGTGCTCGAAGTGCTTCTTTATTAACCTAGAGCAGCACCAAGCACAGCATGCACGAGAAACAGAAGCGTCCTCTGGGTGGCTGGAAAACTGCAAGTGAGCATGGTCTACCAACGAACCTGTAGGTCAGCTTCACTGAATTCGGTGGACTGAATCACTAAAAAAGGCTGTATTTGACTTGGGGGACAAAATAATGTGTTTGACCCAACCAGATACAATTGTGAAAGAAAAAGAAGTAAAAATCTAAATACTGTTTGAAAAACTGGTTTAGGGTTGGGCTCAAGGTATAAGGGCAACAGAAGAACTTAATGGCTGCTGGAATGCCAGAAGTCTTCAAGAGTTAATACACGACCTGGCATGACAGGGGTCCTGTTACGTTTTGTTCGTGGGTAAATGTGGCCAACCTGACCGTAACTAAATCTGGGGTTAGGATGTGTGTAGGGGGTCAGAAGCAGAGGACCGTAGAGTTTGATTTTTTGCGTAATCCATAAAAAGTTCATTAATTAAGTGAGGGCAGGCATCAGTGGAATCTAAGTGCAGGCACTTGAGGCAAATGGGGGTCACTGTACTATTTTTTTAATCTAGTATCATATCTATCAGCGAGGTTTAGGAAGAGGTAGCAAGGCAAATCTTCAGTTCTTGCATATTCCTCAAATGTTTTCAAATTCAGGATAAGTATAGATTTTATGGCCTACATTTACTTTTCAGGAAATTATGAGTCATCCTTCTAAATAAAAAAAAAAGA
>NW_009209568.1:0-433 GCF_000690835.1 Fulmarus glacialis
GTGTATGTATGTGTGCATATATCTACACATGCATGGATTCTTCCAATGTTTATGCAGTAGTGATAGCTGAATTTAATAACACCCTGATTTAAGTAGCCTCTGGGGCTACTGTAAAATACATAGAAATGTAGCAAGCAAAATTCTGCTCCATCGGTGTTGAGGGCACGGCTGGTAAGTGTCGCGTTAGTGCCTCGAGGAGATCCCTTACACGGGTTCCTTTAGGAGCTGACGTGAACCCCTGATTTCCGCAATGGGAGCCGTTCTTCAGCTTTGCCGATGGGTGCTTAGCCTCTAGTCCAGTGAGCACTTACAACTCTTTTCTACTAGAAAAGCTTTAAAAATACATTCAAATTTTATATGGGCCTAAGTGTTTAAAAGAAACAAAATAACCATAAAGACTTCATGCATTTATGTGCTTGCTCTTACGAAAGCA
>NW_009209568.1:738-23206 GCF_000690835.1 Fulmarus glacialis
AAGCAGGTTTTAAAAAAAAAAAAAAAAAAGTTGTGACGCATCTAGCTTGATTCGATCCTCATTCACCTCAATTTGCAGTGTCCAAGGCACTGAGATGCTTTTTTTTCCTTTGTCTAAGAAAAGCATCTATTAAAGTTTTAAAGTAATTATTTTAATGAAGAAATAAATAGAAGAAATAAATAGCGTTATGAAATACATCTTTCAATGGTCAGTTGTATTCTTTTCAGAATATGTGATCAAACCACAGAGCAAAACCATTTTACTTCAGGGGCAGATAGCAGCTGAAGATTGTTGTGACCTTGTGTAGCGTATGCTTTCGTCCCTTTTCTAGATTGTGCCTTTTCCTTGGAAGGTGGGTTTGACACGGAAAACTTGCTTTGAGCAGCTCAAAATGAGCCACCTCTGTTCGTGTGATGAGTTACTGTAGTGGCTGGCAAAGCACGCTTCACTTGGCTTTTGTCTGGATGTGGTGACAGTCTTGGCAGTTTGGATTTTTGTCACTAACAATTTCCATGTTAAGGTTTTTTCTTTGATGTTGATTCTTTTTTTTTTTTTTGTTATGGTCAAAATGTAAGCTTACATCTAAGCCTTGAGTCTGGAGGTTGAAAGCACCTTTACTCTTTGAAATGTTGTACTTTACCCACCGAAGTATCTTGAAATACTCTCATACAATCTCTCCAGAGAAATTGTCTGCTGCCTGTGAATATAAGGCTATTGTAGTTACCAACAAGCAGACATGAACAGAGAGAATTGTCTTGTATCTTAAATAATGAAAATGAGACCCAGTAATAACTCTGAAAACTACGTGATGCAGAGCCAGAACTTTCTGGACTGTGCTGTTAGTTGAAATCACTTCTCGTTGCCAGTGCTGTGTGGAGGGGTCTGTCTCATCTACGGATTCTACTGCATTTGCTAAAGAGAGCCCTACTTTGCTGTAGGTGTTGCTAAAATAATTTACATCTGTTTTATTTTCCCCTTCAGCTCCAGTTCAGACATTTTGAGAGATCTACAAGGGCCTGAGACATGTTCAGCATCCTCTAACAAGTAAGTAGAATATATGGGTGGAAAAGGCCTTGCGACTGATTTAGGTCAGTAGTGTCCGGTTTGTGGAATCCTACGCGTTTTCTGCAGGAGAGGCAAATGTCTCTAAAAGGTCAGGTTCTTGGTGAATCTCCACAGTTGTGGGAGGTACAATGTGGTCAGTATTTTTGGATCCTTGGAAAATAATACCTGGGTGCTCCAAGAATCTGCAGATGACTAGTTGAAAATCATTGTTCTAAGGTATATTTGAGTATGAATATATATTTAAAAAAAGAAAAAGGAAGAAAATAATGGGGGAACTGATTTTTGTGGAAAACTAAGAGAATCTGATTTTCTGTTGTATTTAAAGTTGCGTTGTCAGTCTCACCTACATCTCTGTCAAGTTGAACATGCTGGAATTGTTTTGATTTACTTCTGTTCGAAGAGAGAAGAGTACTTTCTGGCTTTTAAAATCTTAACATCTTATTTCTTAAAACCAAAAATCTCCTTCTATTATATAGTGATAATATTTAAAATTTGGGTCTAGCTGTGCAAAGAAATACTAAGAAACCATCCAAGGATTCCTGAAGTAACCCAATGAAATACGTGAAGATGGAGAGAAAATACAGGGATATATGGGGGCATTGAAGGTGTGCAGTTATAGCGAAATTTGCAATAGTGTAGCGTTATATCAGATGAAAAGCTTTGTAGTTGTTATACAAATAAACAGGAATGAAGACTGTTGGAGTCTGCAAAAGTAGTACAGTTTACCCTTGCAGTTGAAATTGGCTTGATCTGGGATCTCTCTTCAAATAGCACGTCTGCTTTGGTAGTTGATCATAGGGGCGTGATGAGAATCATATTGCATTTAATTCTCTTAGTCTGCTTTTTAAAGAGTATTTATGACACAATTTTGTCTATTATCCATTACATACATATGCGGCCAATAGATTGTGTCAGCTCTTAAAATTCATGAATAATGACAGAAGTAACATTTGAAACTCTCTTGAAATGCGTGTTTAGATAATCTAATGTATTTTAAGGAGCTTTAATGGAAGCACTGGTAAAACCTTGATTACAGTGGCATCAGAGGTCAGTGGGGAGTGCACCACTAGAAAACCAGAAAGTAATCATAAAGCCTTTCTTGTAGAGGGAGGCATCACTTTGGGAAGGTGAGTGGTGTTTACTGGAAGGACACTCACAAGCACACTTTATTTTGTAGTACCTGCAAGTGACTCATTGAGACAGGCAGTAAAGTAAAAAACACTTGGTTGTACGTACTGGAGATGCTAGTTCTGTTCCCCTGGTGATGGTCTTCTCGTGCTGCTGCCATGTATCAAAGAGTAAGCAGCCACAGCTATCTTTCACAGATGTTTTTAAATCTGCTACAAGATCTATGCGTGACCCTGATAAACAGGGGTCAGGGATCATCTAAAGTCCTTGGTAACCACCTCATTGCGTAATTATCAATTACCTATGAAGTATTATATTTCAGCTGACTATTTCGTAGTGAATTGGATCGCTAGGAATTGGGGTCCTGAATAAAAGCCAATCCATAAGGATTTGTGGCTCTGAATTGTCATCAAAAACAGGAGAGGTGGAACTGTGGCTGCCAGAGCTGGAGGGCTCACGAGCGAGGGAGCTGGCCAGCAGCCTGCAGCTCCCTGTGTGGTCCTGGTTAGATGCTTGAGGCATGAAAATGCACAGCAAGAGATGGAGAAAACGGGTGTCTGTCCCTTTGAGTGCATCATCTTCTGTTTGGAGAGAAGTGAAAGACACAAGTGAAGAAGCCAAGGCAACTGAGAGCTGCCCCTGCCAGCTGCACGAGAGCAGTTCTCACGTATGCGCATCTCTGTCCTTGGCAGTACGCACATGAAGCTGCTGCTGCTGCTACCACAGTTGCCTCTGGCTTGCTTGGTGGGAAATCAGGGTAGGGAGGGACGGTAGCTGGACAGAAGTGAGGAGACTAGGATGGGGACATAAGAAGTTAGAAGACGTTTCTTGGTTGCGGTTGGGAACTTACTGAATTTATGGAGCTTGGTAATGCCTGTTCTTACCAGTTGCTGCAAAGGCTTCTGAGCTCGTTCTTACCTCTGATAGTCTATTAACTTCGAGGCTATGTCTAGATTGCGGGACAGGTGCTTTTTGCCATGTTTCCTGTGGTCCTGGTTCCTTGCTGAGAAGGATCATGCTGCAGCTCCTTGGTAGCCTGGCCAGGGCTGGTCGCAGCTGGGACGTGCTCCAGGAGTGAGCAGCGTGGCTCCTTCCACGGGGCTGGCAGACGTTTGCCTGGCCGGGAATGGATGGCATTGCTGTTCCTGGCTACCCAATAGAACATTTTTCATTTTTTAATAAATGCTTTACTTTCATTGTACTTCTGTACCTGTCCCGAGTTAGGATGTTAATTGTGTATATTTTTCTAAAATTATAATTAAATCTGTGCTGAAAACCCTGGCTGTAGAGGAGAAGGCTTTCAGGAGAAGGTCTGTTGGAGGAATTGATTCCTGCTTGTGCTTGCAAGTGGGAGTCAAGGACACGTTTTTCTGGTTAAGTGGAAGAATGGCACGTGACGTACACTGCCAGAAGCAGTTTTGTTGGCTAGCCTGAGGAGGAGGAGGAGGCGTGGAAAACTTGTCTGTCCCACGTGGCGAGGCAGTTCACGAGGCTGGCAGCAGAGCACCATGCGAATGTCTGTGTTCCCACGGCTGACGTAGCAAGCATCCTGCGTTATCCATGACAAACCGGGACTTCATAGCAACCTAAAAAGGTCTGGTTGGAACTGCTTCCAGTTTTTCAAGCTGTACCTGTTAAAATTTCTTCACCTGATGAGAGTGAAGATGCAAGGGTGTCCGATGCCAGTTGGTGTGATGAGCTTTTGTGCTTTTGCTTTGAAAGCAGTGACCTTTACCAGGATGCAGACATTGGCATAAAAATGTACCCAACCGGTTCAGCTTTTAAGTATGTAAAGTGTCTGTTCTGGTCTGGTGGTGGAGGATGGGGCTGGAAATCGTACCCCGTGGATGTTGTGGTGCTCCGTGCCGTCAGGGCTCTGCTAGTTTGTGTGAGGGCTCAGGAGCAGGCCAAGAGAGAACAGCCACGGAGTGAAGTGTTCTGCAGCATGGAAAAAAAAGCATGAAGAATGGTAACAAGAGGTACATATTTTTAAAACAAACCTGCACTTAATGGTAGAACTGTAATTAATTAGCATGGGGAACTGTCTACTTCCTCAGTATTTTCTATAAGAATTCTTTGCAGCCTCTTTTATTGAGGGAAAACTTAGGTTTTAATGATTCTGTGCTTCCTGTAGGAGGATATTTCACATACTTTTGATGATATTTTAGTGTCCATGTAATGCCTAGAGTGTGTGGCTTCTATTTATTACATCTAGCTTTAATTTTGTAGGTAGTAGCTAGTCTACCATACATGTTAAAAACATCCAATTTAAAAGTATTTTTGAGAAATTTTATAGAAGTGAATGGCAAGGCTAACAGTCTTCACCTTCCCAGTCATATTTTCTATATCTTTGGAGACTGCCATCTCCAAACTTGCAGATGGTGGACTATAGTTGCTTTATCAGCATTCGGTGACTTGCAATTAATTTTGGTGATGGTACAATCAAATTATTGTATATTCTTTTTTTGTGCTCCTTGAACTCCATCCTGGAGATGCCAATTGGCAGAATTGTTTTCTGCAGTACAGAAGATAATATGCTGTGGCTTAAGGGTCTGGCATCTGTGGCTTCTTGCATGAGTTGGAAAAACATGTTCCTTAGTGGAAGAAGAAATAGGAATGTCAATAATGAAAACAGTACTAGAGTTCGTTAATGGACTGTTTCTACCTAGCAGTACTGGATCTTAACGTTAGTTATGATGTGTATCCATAGCAAAATCATTTGTTCCTTCGATAATTTCCTTCACCCAGGAAACGTCTCAGTCATTTGGTGGGTTTAAGCTGAGTGGTAATAAAGTTTGGCCAGGTTGATAAGTGCAGAAGAATATTAAGTAAAGCAGATCTGCAACTTCCGCTAAAGTTGTTCTGTTCGTTGCAGCATTGAATCCTGCAGGATGCTGAGTGGCACCGTAGGTCAAATGAGGGCTTTGCTTTGGCAAACTTACCATGGGAAGGCACAGGCCAGCATACCAAAGAACAGACAGATGGTATGTTTTATAACCAGCCCAGATTTTTTACGTTGAGTTATGCCAGAAACACTTCTCTTACTTTATTTTTATACGAGTTAATAATCAGATATTTGCAAAACAAGAGAACCAAGTGATATAGAAGCTTCAGTTTTGGCTTTGTGTTTTAATATGCTTTTGAACATAAGGTAATTACCATTCTGCTGTGGAAAAATGTAGGCATCAAAGCTAGAAATGGGCAGAATATAAAACAGTAAAGCTAGCCTTAAACTAAATGAGGTTTCTGCTTCATTCTGTGTCCTAAGTAATTTGTTCTTGCCAGGGTAGTCGTATTTTGCAAATTCTCGAAAACAAACAAACAAAACCAGGAGGGAAGGTGCAACTGCTGATGGATGCTCTTCGTAAAGTGACACATTAGCAAAACGGGTAGTTTGAATGTTGTTTGTCTTTGCTGTATGTTGTGTTATAGTTTAGCCTTCCAGATACTTAAACTATTGGCTTTGAGTTATATTGCTGTCTTGCCTCTGGAGTATAGTAAACGTTTGCCAGTGGGTGAGTATTATCAGAAGTAAGGTTTTTCCATGTAGAACAAAAACCTGTAGCTAATGGCCAACTTGAATTCCTGTACTAGATACGCTGTTTCATTAGCTGTTTGAAGTTTCTTGCTGAAGCTTGAAATGTGTAGTGATGTAGCTTAGGCTCAAGTGCACATTTTGTACTGATGAGAATACTTTCAAATAGTCCATATTCAGACTTCTACATCTTTTAATATCTGGGAATCCCAAATGACTTTATTTGATATTAGGGCATGAGGACTGAACATTTCAAAGTGTTACTGTGTGCTGCCGTGCAGAATCTCACTTTTGAGGTAAGTACGTACCCACGCTGCTGGTGACAGGTCTAGTTATGAAACTCGCTGAGCCTTTCTGCAGAGAATACGTTTCTTTATACTTCCTTAGTATTTTAGATGCAAATCCTTATTATTGCTCTTACTTTTACATACTAAAGGACAAGCCAATATTGCTCCAGAGTATGATCCTTAAAAGCAGGATCATTTTGTTAACTAAAAAGGAGAAAATTATTTTTCTTTATGTAAATGACTCATTTTTGTCAAATATGATTTTAAGTCCTTCTAAAAAATATCTTCTATTTTATGCTTTTCCACAGTTTGGATGTGGGGTTTCTTGTGTTTCTGGAAGAGTGAAATTCAAGGTAAAGCGTCAGTGGAAAAAATATGAACAGCCTGCTCTTTGTTCAGCAGTGAAAGCGCAGCTCAGTAATTTTAATTTACTTCATTCAGGGAGTTCCTGGGAGTGGGAAAGAAGATCACTGCTTTTTAACTCCTCTCCTTACTCCCCAGCGGGAGCAGTGAACTGGCATCCTCTGCAGCGTGTCCAGATGATGCGCAGATGCCAGGCAAGTGGTAGGGCACTTGCAGTGGGAAAACTCAGTTCAGTATGCCTGTCTGTAACCCAGGACGGTCTCTGCGGTGCTGTGTCGGGGTGACACGAGCAGGACTGGATCTTCCCACTGCCCATTTTGTGACCGTTTTCTTTTTAGTGTTTGCCAGTATTCTTAGCAGGCGAGTTAGAGGTTTCATACAATTTCAGACTGAAGGCCTGTGAAAGAAAATTAGACCATGTAAAACAAGCTTAAAACTCATGCTGACCCTTTATTTTCCCTGAGTGGATGAAAAAAAGGGCAAAAGTGAGATGGAATGGTTGGGTCTCAATTGAAATCTATGGCTTTGTTTCCAAGAGCAGCCTTCTAGTCTGTTCAGGTGTTAAGCTGAAGTTGGTCTGACCATAAGAGCTTCTCTAGGTATAGTTATGTCTTAGCAGTCAGTTAGAGACTTGTGTGAACAGATGAAGTCCTGAACCAGGATATTGTGCCTTTTTCAGTGGGAACGGTGATTTGTTGAGTTCAGATCACCTCATTTCTTGAGATAGGGTGCTAGAAATGTCATTGCAACATATCTGTACCTGACGTGACCTGAGATGGGAATAAACGGCTGTGTAGTATGTACTCAGGATCTTCTTGTCCCTGGACAAGCAAACCTTGTTAATACAAAAGGCACCATAAGATATGGGAAGGGATCTGACTTACCAAAGCACTACCATTTGGACATTTCTGTAGAAGGTGAAGTACATTTGCTTTGTGTTTTTAAGATTGGTGGCACTATGCCACGCGAGCAGTGGCTCAAAGTCTAGGCGTACAAAAATGTTCTTACCCTAGTTAAAATGAACATAAACCAAAGTTGAATCTATTTTAATAGCCCGGAAGTAATCAGTCTTATGTCCTTACTGCACAAGGAGATGTGCGTGGAGAGGCCGTGGGGCTCCCAGAAGCTTCCCGGCTCGCAGGGCGCTCTGCGGCGTGGCTCTGCCGCTGGTGCCTTCCCCTTGCACGTGGGCAGCCCGGTCGGGTTTGGGCGCTCGCTGTGCGGTACCAGAGTCTCTGCAGCCGGTACCGAGTACCACGGAGCACCTTCCTCTGCTTGTAGATGCTCAGACCTTCTGAAATGCCCAAAAATGCTGTGCGGAGTTTGGAAGACTTCCAAATACGGCCTTAATTCTTAAAAAGAAAGCTCTAGGATATGGAAGGCATATCAAAGATCGCAACACGTTCGTTTTTGTCCTAGTTCAGTGTGTCTTGTCAGCCATGCAGTCAAGAGACGTTTTTTCCACATGCTTTTAAAATATTCCGCTGTAAGACAGTTTGGAGTTAAATGCTCCTTTGCTCTTCTGTAGTTAGTTACTAAAATAGTTGACTTCCTTTTTCTTTGGGCGAAGAACAATGAAAATCACCTTTAACTCTGACCTTTCTGGAGACCATTTAAGCAGCAGGCCCACATTAGGAAGATACTGTGTATTAACAAGGTTCATTTTAGGAAGACACTTGATCTGTAACGGTTGGCTCACTGCTTTCAGAAGAATGCATTTACTGCAGCCCTGTCTGGCACCACAAACCAAGTCCTTCCGCCATTTCAACCAAGTCTTTTTTTCTATGGTCTCTGCGTCCCCTTCCCTGAGTTGAATAGGTATACCCAAATCACACTTTTTATTAGTCTGTGCTGTTGGCGACTTAATTTTTATTGGCAGACAAGTGGTTTTAAATTCAGAGTAAGCTTTTAATCCTTCAAATATAAATTAAGTTCCTTATCCTGAGCAAGCATCTTTGTGCAGGTAGGTGTTAAGAGGTGAGGCATAAAAATTTGAATCACGTGTGACCTGCTTCTGGAAACAGCCATATATCTGAATAGCTCTGTTGACTTCAGCGTGTTGCTGGCATCTAGGATTATACAAGTGCCTAAGACTTCGCAGGTTCATGGCTTGATGAGCGTTCAGTATTACACTGACATGGACCCTGCATTCAGAAATTGTCTTATTAAACAAAACCTTCAGGCAACAATTGCTTGTTTAACCCATTTTTGTGTCTGCAGATGACAGTATTGGTCTGCTTAATGATGTTATGGGGAGAAATGCAAATCTCTGAATCATATTTTTGTGAATGTGATTGCATATTTTGTAATCAAAAGAGATTTTTTTAGTTTTTGTTTTTTTTCTCGTACCCTTTACACTTCAGGGGAGTGAGTCAAGACACAGGGTTCAAAAAATTGCTGCTCCCTAGGAAGGGCCTTCTGCTCCAGATGGAGCAGTGGAGGAGGCTGCCTGCCAGAGAAGGGAGCTGTGGCAATGAGATGAGTACATGTCTGCAGTGTGCAGCCATCATTCTCCACTTTAGAGAAAGCTGGAGAAAACTAGCTGGAGATTGATTTTTAGAAGACAAAGAATTAATTTTCTATGTCATTTTGAGGTCTATATTATGCTTTCTAGAGTAGTTGGGATTGGCAATACTCCTTGTTTTTTCCCAGACTTTCAGGATGTGTGCATTCTTGCCAAAAGGTGTTAGGTGACATCTGGCACGCTTAAGACAAACCCACAGAGGTGTCAGTTGAATAAGAAAATATTTTTCTTTCTAAAGTTTTGCAGGTGCAGTCATTTGTGTTCCTTGTAACTATAGTAAAAATAATATCAGATGGAGTTTGGGAACCCAAATGGGCTTTGCTGAATTACTAGGCTTCCAGTCATTTGTCTGGTGTGTTCATAAATCCTCTACATGCGATGGTGGGAAGGGGGCTGCTGGGTCTTTATTTAATGGGTTGATGTAGATGTCCAGTGGTGAGGATTCCACAGTCTCCTAGTGTTAATTTGCTTAACTATTGCCATCATTAAAAGGGTGGTTATTTCTTTGCTGAAAAGTGGGTGACACGTACAAGCTTTGTAAGGAGAGAAGTGCAAATTTTACGCTTTGGAAGACTACTAGCATTTCTCCTTGGTCTTCTCTTTTCCAGAGGAAACAAAACCAGTTTCTGTAACCTTCCCTTACAGGTCATGTCCCCTACACCTCTAGTCCCTCTAGCTTCCTTTGGAGGAGCAGGGAATGTTGGGGGGAAAAAACAATGTGCCATATACACGCTGTTCTGGTGTTCCGGCTGAGACCTTGCTACAGCTGACCCTCCTGGGGGCATTCTATGAAAAACAAATGTTTTGGTCTGGTTTGTGCCCCGCTGTGTGCCATCACCCCTGCCTAGCTACTATATTTCCCCTTTTCAGCCATTTGAATATCCTGCATCCTCCACAAGTTCCCCATAATACAGTGGAACCTCATTAACCAGCATATTTTTGGACATTATTACCTTTCTCTCTAGTGAAATGTCACGCTTCTTCAGTGGAGTGATTCCCATGCAGGTATGTGTTTTCTGAGATACTTTACTGGTTGGTTTTTATGCAAAAATTTTATATTGGCATTTGAGGCACAAGCTGGTTTTAGACTCCTCTGAAGTCACCAGTGCTGGTAACTGGGCGCAGATTCTGCCTCTTTGGCCAACTTAAAATGTTACTTACCAAGAATTAGTTATTTGGTTATTTCTGAAAGGCTCAATAAGTACGATGACTGTGATGAAAAATGTAACAACACTGAGCTGTCCCGATGGTGTCTAGCTAGTGGTGTGACATTTGGATGTTGGAGCAAGTCGCGGAGGTGGTGCAGCTGTGTCGCTGTCTGTACCTCGCAGCCTTCTCGGGCCCCAGTGTTACACAGGCATCTTATTTAAGCGCTCTCCAAACTTACATAAGCAGCTATAAATCATGTGAGCAGTCCCAGTTAAGGCAAAGGGCATAGTATTTGCAGGGTGGTTCTTTAGATTGATTTTAATCAGATAGTTCTTGGAATAGATTTCTCTGACCAATATCTTCTCTGGCTTAGTGGTAATTACAAAGCTTTAGATTACTAAAAGTTGTAATTAAATTCCCCATTTTTTCAGTTTCCTTTTTTTTTTAAAATTTTTATTTGCATGGAAAATCATTGATTAATTCCCCATTTAGTTCAGTGTTAATTTTTTTCTAATGTTTGCATCCTATCTTAAATTCAGCGAAACAAAGGTGGAAAATGTGAGATACGTCATTATAGAACAATATATATTAATATAATAGGCCAGGAGAAAGTGTTATCTGTAAGGTCATCTGTAAAGTGGATTAAATACTTACAAATAGAGGCAGGATTGTAAAAGTATTTACGGAAGTAGAAAATAAAAATCAGTTGTCCTCAAGCACTTTAAACTCAAATAAATATAATTATTTTGTCAGCGGGATATTTGGTATGAGATAAAGGCTGCTACAGAGAGTTTATTTTGCCATCATAAGATACAAGGACATTTGGAAATACTTTGAGATAATATTCTCTGGGTTTAAATAGGTAATCAAGTCTAGGTTTTTATTTACTGGAAGAGGGAGAATACTGATCCAAGACAGAGAACAGTGCTGTGCTAAAGCAAACGTAAAACAGTACAGGCGATTGCAACTTTGATTTTCATTCTGCAGCTTCAGAACATGCCATACAAACCCATCAGGGTTTACGATACTTGGCTGCGAGTGCCCCGGGCTGTCGTCCGCCCCTGCTGCACGCACCAGCACCGCCAGCGCCTGGCGTGCCTGCGAGGCTCCCGTGGTCTGCCTCCTTCCTCGTGACCCACGGCAGTGAAGAGGTCATTGTGTTACTGACTGCTTATCATGACATAGCTATCTGAGTTCTGCAGACCAGCATTTACTGTGCTTTTCTGTGGCATAACCGAGTCCTTGTGAAGGCGGTATCGCACGGTGCCGTGGAAGGCAGCACAGCAGGGTTAGAGTTGTCGTGGAACCTGTGCTCTGGAGTGCACACAGCATCCCTGTGGAGAAAATGCAAAACAATACCGAGAGGCCTGAAGGGTGATAGTGAAGAGCAAATTAGATGAGCCCCTAAACATTCTTTCTCTGTATTAATTATATAATCATATTTGAAATAATTTACCGAATCTCATGAGTTACTTCTTACCGGTTTTCTGCCAACTGATAGGCAGGGTATTTCAAGCTAGACCTCAACAATTCATTAGTAAATAAGCAATGCAATTCTTCCCAAACTGTCAGTGTGCCAGTTGTATCTGACAAGATCTCAAATAAATAAATAAGAATTGATAAGAACCCCCCCTTTCTCACAGCCTTGTTTGTGTATGTGGTTTCTGCTCTTTATAGCTGTCTCTGGGTAAGTGCAGCAATTAATCTTAGGCAAAGCAACATTAAGCGTTTAATGTATTTTTAGCTTTATTTAATGCAGTTAGTTTTTGGAGAACAACCCTTACATTGTTTTGTCAGGCTGGTCTCACCATCGGTAAGCGCTTTGCAGACCGTCGGGAGTTAATTTTATTCACCAATTCATTCGCCAGCTGCGGCCGGTGGGAGCGGTACCTCCAGCAGTGTGGGGCCAGGGCGGTGGTCTTGTTTGTGGGAAACTCCGTGTCAAGGCCATGGCCGTTCGGTACCCAGTGGGTGCAGCCGGAGGGCTCCAGCTGGCTTGGAGACTGTAAGGCTGCTCTGTGCCTGCGAGCTACCAAAGCACCCCAGCTGCAGAGTTGGATGGAGATAGGTGTCCTGGTTTCGGCTGGGATAGGGTTAAATTTCTTGCTAGTGCAAATTCTCCTTGACCTGGAACAGAAGATATGGCCCACGTACAAGAGCTGGGTATGATGGATACAAAGAGCAGCAGCTCCCTTGGGTTTAGTTGAAAATACTACTTTAGAGCTTAATTAAAGGAAAAAAATAATTTGGATCATGACACTCTTAAAACATCTGTGTACCCATTTATGAATACTTTCATCAGTTAGCCTGTGCGTTTTAGTTCGGCATGGGACTGCCTTTGGCAACGCATTACTGTACTGAGAGGTTTCACAAAACTCAGCCTCAGCATTTGCATTGAATTTAAAGAATGCAAAATTGTGAACTGCAGCAGAGAAAAAGGTGACATATATAAAGAGGTTTTTTTAATATCTAGTTGCACTAACTTTTAAAACCTTAGCTGCTTCTAGGTTAAAATGAGTGATCCTCTCCACTGAATGAATGCAGGGGATGGAAATCAGGGAGTGGAGGGTATAGCTGGGAGGGAAAGGCCTTCGCCTTCGGTCTTCATGCATTATAGAAATCACACTGTAAAGTTTGTAGTGTTGAGGATTGGGGAGGGTTGGATAGGGTTATGCATATGCATATCGTCTCTTCTTTCTGCGCTCTGCAGGTATTTGCATTTAATTATACTGCCATCTCCAGAGATACAGGCTGTATCTCATTGTGTTGAGATTCGCGCTGATCTTCCCGGACATGGTTAATGGTCTCAGATGCAGGAGTTCTCTTTCCGTCGTGGTGCTGAACTGAGCTCTGAAATACGAGTTGTTCCCGTTAATCTCTTTTAGTATGTTTAGTATGTATCTTGCAGCATTTTTTATAGACACGGACTTTGGCATTTGAGAGTTTTCCGTTGTTGTTTTCAGTTGTGAATTCCCAGTTTAAGCCAAATGAATAGTCCCTGCAGGATGGATTCATCCTAGCAAATGGTAAAAAAAGAGTGCATTTATAAGGAATGTTTAATTCGTAATGGCTGTTGATGGATGAGCGATATCTTTCTTGTCAACACTACGTGGAATTTTAAGCTCCAAGGCTGAATGATGGAAATTAGCTGCTTAATTTAAATATGGCTAGTTTAAGATATTTTTTCTTTAAAATTAACTCTATGACTAAAAAGAAAACACTTCTTTTGAGTTTCCAGTGGAAAATTCTTTATCCATAAATGAGAAGAGCCTCTGGCAAAGAGAGCCTGCTTAAAGATGGGGGTCCCACGCGCTTTCCTTTTTGGGTAACCGTGACCAAAACCACTCGTCCTTTCCCTCGGTGGCTGTGCTGCTGAGGATGACTCTGTTTCAAGTCAACCTTTTCTGATACAACATAATCACGGTTCCGTCAGCGCCAGGGGCTCTTCTCATTTATGGACAAGGAATTTGAAAGGTTGCTGCCGCTCCTTCCTCTTCCAGACTGGTCCCTGGTGACGGGAGGCGAGGCATTGCGACTCCCCTCTCGCTGCGTGCTCAGGGTGCATGAGATGGGTCGTGGGTGCTGTCATCTTCTTTGAACAAGAAGACAGAGCAGTATTTCTCTTCAGCATCACCAGTAACACATACACGTGTGTGTGTGCCCACATACTGCTTGCAGCGCTTTAACACAGCCTCCAGTATTTGCCGTGTTTAGAGCATCTTCAAAACCTTGTTTTCTTTTTTTTTTTTTTTTTTTTTTATTTTCCAGCAGCAGTTTTCTGGGTCTGAGAGTTAACAAAAGAAAGTCGCGTCGGCCCCGAATGCCAGAAAACTATCAACTGCTTCCCAAGAGTAAGAGGAAGAAGAGCTAGCGCTGCAGTGATGTGAAGCTTAAAACCGTGCAGAAGGCTTAACGCTGAGAAATACTTCTTAGTTTTTTCCAGTTCTCAGTGTATCTGGGTACTTAATAAAATGCTGAATTTTCGCATAACTGTCATTCAAACTGCTTTAAAATAACCAGGTTGGTGTGCTGACGTTTTTTGTTTGCAGACTGTGGGCCATCTAACTCTGAGATGGGACATAAGCTGCCAGAGTCCTGCTGGAGCCTCGAGCCGGCTGTTGTGCCGCGCGGCAGCGTCGCTGCTGCAGGACGTGGGCCTGCGCAGTGCCGCTGTTCCTGCTCGCATCCCGCAGAAGCGTGCTCTGCCCTCTTGGAAGCAATCGCGGGACAGCGTTTTGCTTGGGGTCGGGCAGGCGCCAGTTACTGGCTCAGCTGGGGACAGGTGTGGGGGGACTGAGGGGCAGGGTGGACTTCTACAGAAATACGCTTTTTTTTTAATATGTCTGTGTAAACTTACTCATTAGTATGAGTCATTATTTCAGTTTAATGTCACTAAATTTGAAAGAAATAGGAAGGTTGTTGGACTCTAAGTATTCTAGCTTTAAAATAAATATTAGCATTAAAAAGTCTTATCTTTCTTAGAAGATGATGGAGTTTTGTAATAAAGTGATGGAATTAAAGTAAGCCTGAACAACTGGGTAAGTTTTTAAAAATCCAGCTTGTAAGCAAAATACATACCATGCAAAATATTTGAAGATGTTCTTACTGAGCCCTGAAGCTTTGGTCATAGCCTTTCATTGGGAACTCTGCAAAGAAAGCAGAAAATCTTTTTAAGATTGAGGGTCGTGTGTCTTTTGACTTTAGACTGTAGCTGTAATTGGGACTGGCCATTTTGCTTTCAGAAATATTCCTCCTCCATGGTAGCAGGCAGTATTTTTGTTTAGGCTAACAGGCTAAATCTGTGGTGAATATAAACTCTAGTAAATCCATTGAGGTAAGTAGATGCAGAGGAAAAACAGGAAGCTGATTTTGTTTGTTTGTTTTTTTTACTAAAAGCAAACCTTTTGAAAGAGAGTAATTATTGACTTCTGCCTTTTAAGACAGACAAGACAGACTTAAATTTTGTGCAGTTAGCCAGAGAAGAATAAAAATGCATGCGTGCATAATGGTCAATGTGTCTGAAATTCACGTAGATCAGTTGGCATCAGCTGTTGAGCATCCCTTGGAGGTTTTTATTGTTACGTTTTAATTATATTTGAGTTAGCAGCACTTCATTTTCTTTACGATGGTAATGATATCCACCGTCATAGAAAATAGCCTCAAAAACTCTGTCAATACGATTAGAAGATAAAACATGAGATCTAGCTATAAAGAGGAATGTGACTATACCTCTAATAACACCCGAGGCAGTGCCCTTTCTGTTTCGCTCCGATTGCCCCGGGTGGTGTGCTGTGGCTGGGGGCGAGTCACAAACCATCCTTCTCTGGGCAGCAGCAGGTATCTCAAATGACAGAATTGCTGCCTTTGGTTTTAAAGCGCAGTTACACATTTAAGCAGGGGCTGTAAGGCTAGGAGCCCTTGACACGCTGATCCACTGCACGATGGCCTCGCTAAAGGTCAGCCTGGAAATCGTGGTCCAGGTGCCGTGCACTGCGTGAGGGCCTTAACTGCTGGATTGGCAGGAGAATTAGGATCCTGCAATACTGAACTGCCTGGGAGCTTTCCTTTTTAATATAGTGGATGGGCTATAAATGTGTTGTATCAATAG
This sequence comes from Fulmarus glacialis, assembly GCF_000690835.1. Lineage (NCBI taxonomy): Eukaryota > Metazoa > Chordata > Aves > Procellariiformes > Procellariidae > Fulmarus > Fulmarus glacialis. The sequence goes on from NW_009209568.1 coordinate 16,398, forward strand.
CAGATACTTCTTGTGTAGCTTTGGAATCAGGTGCCACTTGCAGGGTTAAGATTGTAGTTAATGACAATAACTACTGATGTGAGATGAAAAAGTATTTCAATACCCAATAAGGAGAAATAGCCTAATTATTAAGTACGTAGAAAAAAATCAGTATAAAAGGTGGATAAAAACATATGGAATGTGAAGTACGCGTTCTGTCTGTATTAGTGCTGAAAAGGCTGGTGCAAGCCCCTGTGAGCGTTGCCCTGGGCGGCTGGTAAGAGATTTTGTAACCCTCCAGAGCAGAGCAAGGTGGGAAACTGCTGCTGGAGCGGGGGGTTTGGGTCAGCCCGATGAACAGCTGAGCCAGCTGCGCAGCGATCCAGGGCCGTTGCTTCAGGCGCACGATGGCCGGGGAGGGCGGCTGCGGCCCGATGCCCCCAGTCCCGGCTGCTGTAGCTGCATCGGCCGGTTTTACATCCACACCCTGCAGCGGTGCCGGCTGTTCACACCCTGTGTCCAGGATCACAGTGGGTAATGAGGTACTGAGGTGCAATAACCTGATTGTTGTTTGGGTTTAGTGAGCTCCCAAATACTCCCTTGTTGGTCTGTTCACTGTTCTGTTCACAAAAAGCCGTTACTCCTTTCGGTCTATGGTTTAGTGAATTACAGCCTGTGTTTGCGCTGTATATTTGGACTGATGGAGAACCAAATTTGGCCACATCGTATTCTCTGAAAGGTGACCTTTTCATGCATCTATTAGAAAATGCTTGGGTTTTCACTGGGTTTTTTTGTGCCTGCTAGAATACAGCTCAGAAAAAGGAAACCTTGAAATCCAGCCTCCTTCCAAACCAGCTCAAAGGGTGAGTTTAAAGGTTTGACGTTTTTAATAACACCCCGAAGGTTTTGGAGGCTCAGTGCCAGCCAGGATACCAGGCAGTATAGGCAGGAACACGCTTCACTCTGGCACGCACCCCAGCACCACTGCCAGCTGGCTGCTGCCTTTGGCTGCTGGCAGAGACCGTCAGCGCCGGGGGACGGGGACAGGGACGGGAGGGCGGCTGCGTTTGCTGCCGTGTCTTGCCCGTGCAGGTCGCTCTGCGAGGCGTCGCACTCGTGCCCTGCGGTGGGCATGGAGGGCAGCCCTGCTCCTTTCTTGTGGAAACGCCGAACCTCCTCAGGCGCTGGGGAAGCCTCCCCGGGTGTCAGCAGCTTCTCTGAAACCCTCTGGGAGCATCGTTTATCATTTCCAGCCTCTGGCACGACAGCTGTGACACCGAGCGATGTCTCGGCTACATACCCATGGATGCTGAATAAGCCTCTTGTTTGGAAAGTATTTGCAATTCTGCACTTAAATGCACAGACAGGAACACTCTGACGTTTTTGGTACATGAGCAATTGCTTAGTGCGTCTGAGAGGGCAAGTGCTGCCTAGATGTGATGTTGTGCCACAATTAGTTGCACGGGCATCAGGTTTTCTACCAACCTTGTAGTTTCTCTAAGAAAAGTACAGCTTTGTGCAAGAATGGCATAGATGAGCTGAAAACTGCCATCTTTTGAGGGAGAAGATTAAAGTGTAAGAGTTGTGATCGATTCATTGCAAAAGGAACTTATTTATTTTCCTGTATTATTTGTTCTGTCTGTTCCTCTGTACTCGCAGAGCTGGGTTAGCATCACTGGTGTTAGCACTGCAAATGGGGCTGCCGCTGCTGAAGGGACCTAATCGGGTGCTGGGTTAAAATCATTAAATCATTGCAATGGTACTTTTAAGTAAATATTTGGATATCTTCTAATCTACGCTGCCAACGGGCTTGAAATGTTTTACTGTTCGTTTCCCTTTAACCCCATCAAACAGGCTTTACCTAAAGCACAGTTTTGCCCGATGACGTTGTTTCTGTAGCTCAGCCCGGTTTTGGGTATAGCAAAATGCTTTGCTAATGAGCACATCGTGTTCCCGACAGGAGCTCCTGGGAACTTCCTCGCCTCTCGATGGCAAAGGCCTCCGGCTCACGTGAAGCGTGCGAGGTCGCCAGCGACAGCTCCTCCTGTTCAGGACGGGTATTTCTTATTAACAATTTGCCTGGCCTATTTAGATAGAAAATTACATTTTGAATTGATCCTGCAGCTCAAAGACCGTATCGGGCATCACTGCGGCTCCCGTCCCGGAGCATTTGCACAGCCGCACGTTGCCGCAGGCGGTTTGATGTGTGTGTGCGCAGGGACCTGCCCGACGCCTGTTGCCGCAGCTCTGCAGCTTGTCAAGCTGGGATAACTTGGTTGTTTGCCTGCAAATACTTCGAATGAGTTTGAAATGTCTTTTTTTAGGGCATCTCTTGATATAAGATATAGATTTGAGTCCTCCTGGAAAATCTCTGCATCCTTCATTGTGCCACGATTTTATCGCTGGTGGTTTTAAAAGTTGAAATTTCCAGCAAATAATAGTGTGTCAGTGGCAATGCTGCAAACAAGAAAAATTCTTTGCACAAACTTGTATGAAGGCAGATACGTGAAGAAAGCTGAATACTAACCAAAAAAACATCAGGAAGGTTTTAAAAAGTGAAATGAAATTTTCAGACTGTAGGAAGAAAGTGGTAGTCAAGGTTATCACTGGGAAACTGCAAAGGTCTCCAGCTACAGCACAGTCTGCTTGATTTACTGTAAAAATAAGTACGTAAAGCTACCATTTCTACGTGAGTAACACTATTTGTAGGTGCATATGAGCGTGCGCACCCAGAAAGGCCCCAAGGAATCTTCCCTTTCAAGTTGGAGTGTGAGATTAAATGAGCTCCTAATTGACAATTGGTTTCTTAATTTTACCTTATGATTTCTTCTTGCTGCCAACTGTGTTTGCACGTGTGCTGGCTTCAGAGGAACAGCTGTGTAACGCCCTCGATTACTCCATAACTATGAATCACTTCTATGGTTCTGCACCAAACCAGAGGCAGAGTTTCAGGATTCAGCCTGGGTTGTGGGATTGAAGAGGAGTTTTGCATCCACACACATGGAAGACGGTTGAGGCAAGCGGAGTTCAGGATGGCATTTGCTGCCAAGCGCACGCTTAGCTGTCCTTCGTACGGGTGAGTGCTGGCAGACCCTTCGACGGGCTTCTGAAGGAAAGCCTCTGTCAGTAAATGGGCCATTTGTAAATATGTTTTAAATCATTATTTTCATATTCTGTGCAGCCAGTTGGAGATCACTTCTGAAATGCAAATAGCAGGCTGTGCATCTAAAAACAACCCGTTGCCATTTTCACCAAATCTTGAGTACCGCTCCCCTCCAGCATCCACTCTGCCCTGTCATTTGTTTAAAGGACGAGGTTTAATAGCTGTCTGAAGATGGGTAAATGCAAGGCGAGGTTATCTGATGTAAAGGTGCACTTTATGTCACTATTTTATGCAGCTGAAGTGCACCAGAAGCAGGGCATCGCAAAGCCTTCGGGAGCTTCTCCTCCCCGGGTAATCCCCCGTACGTGTGCGGGCACAGACAGATACCCGGGGCCCTTTCCTTGCGGGGGGTTGCGTTGTGGGCAACATTTTGAACTGCTGCTTTGGCTCTGCTGAGGAGGTGTGGAAACAGGTAATCCTGGGATGATTTGGCAGGGGTCGGGGTGCCTGGCATCTCCCTGGCTGCAGGGGTGGCTGTGGACGGCGGCGATGGCCGCGGTGCTGCGGTCCCGTGCAAAGGGCCCCGGGACCACCCAGCCGCCCGGTCCGAGGGCGAGTGGGGCTTCCCCTCCGCGGCCGCCCCGCGAGGGAACTGCAGCGTCTTCACCGCGGTCACCGGTGCTTGGGAAGTCATTGCCCAGCCAGAGAGAGAAAAGAAAATATTTCACTTTCCTAGGGGGTTTGATCGCTGGCGTGGGCTGCGTGGGAGGCCCTTCTTTGTACAGTAACGGAGAGCGCGGCAGTCATAAAGAACTTCATTAAAAATAATGTTTCCCCCAACAGGCACAAAACTGCCTGGCAACCCTCCTGCCTGACCGTTGGAATCCCTGCTTACGTGGTAAATCTTCACAAAAGCCTTTTAAAATCTTTTTCAAATAATTGCATTATTAAATACTTAATACCCCTCCTGATTACAGCTGAGCAAATAATTCACAGTGATTATTTAGGGAGGATCTTTAGTGAGGTTTAACCATGTTTTTTCTCACAGAACTTCCACATCTACCCCATAAGTAATTAATAGTTATTTATTGTTCATGTTGGTTCACTGGATTTTTAAATGTTCTGTTAGCTTTTGCTTGATGATCAGTCCTTAGGCAGGTCCTTGAAACCATTTCGCTGTTTTATTGAAACGTAAGCTCTGCTTCTGCGCTCCGCGAGAGGCACTTCTGCCTGTAAATACTATCAGCAGCGAATTTACAATTTATCTGCTGGAAATACTTGTTTGCTCTCTGTGTCTGGTATCCACTGTTCTCCCTCTTGTGCTCTCCAGAAATAAGAGTGAAAGACCCTGATTGCAGCTGGAGGGATTTCAGTGGAGCCTGAAATGTGGGAGGGATGCTGAAGAATGACCCGCAGGATTTTCCATCTCCTCTCTGCTAGGGGTGACCATCGCTGATGGAGCAGCAGGTACGGTTAGTGGGGCTTGCCCTGTCCTTGTGCAACAGCATCTGCTCAGCAGGAGGGAGAAAACACAGGAGAAAATGCATCCCAACGCTTCCAAGGATCCGCATTTTAGAGGGTTGGCAGGGCCCCCGTGATGAGCAGTGGTAATGACTGCTTTTACATGTCAGACATCCTCCCAGGCATCAGAATAGCTGCATGAGGCTGTTGCTGCCACAGACAGCGCAATTAGTAATACAAATTACTGAAAATTACAGAAAAAAGGCCAATTTACAGTAGCTGGGCATGGATCAGAGTTGAAACCACAGCAGGTTGGTTTTGCCACAAATAATTTAAACCCTTCAACGCTGCCAGGCCTGGGGTGTCATTCCTGTGGGCGCTGCTGTCGGGGCACCCGGGGGCTGCAAGACCAAACGGAGCCGCAGTGGCTCGTCCCAGCCTTCCCCATTCTGCATTCGGAGCGCGCAGCTCCGGGGACGCCATCTGCCAGTGGAGGTCGTCGTCCCCTTCCCCAGACCCGCACCCGCACCGCCGGCTCCTGCCAAAATCCGGTGCTTTGGTACTTGTGAGGAAGGTGGGGGGATGCTGTCGCCCTGAGTAGTAACAGACAATGCTGAGCTGGGGCAAAGCCCCCTGTTCATTTTCGGGCACTCTCTGGCCCCCGGGGTGGCATCGCACGAATCGCTTCCCCCACCTATACAAGTGGGATGGAAATTGTGATCGGAGCAGTGGGTATGTCATCGCCTCTGGGGTCAGAGTCATCAATGCGTCTGGGTTTATTTTCTCATCAGTATGGCAAACGTCAGCGCTATAAAGTTGCATAGATTTCGTTTCCCCCCAGCCAGCTGGGTATGGTCTGTTTTCATAGCGCAGTCTGGGCCCTGCGAGCGAGCAAATGCACCGGGAAGGTCCGTCTGTGCGCGATGAGAAGCGGCTCTCAGGAGGGAGGCAGGAGCTGCGGGGGTCCCTGCCCACAGGGGCTTTACTTCTCCAGGCGGGACTGGGAAAGGTGAGCCCAGCCCTGGCCTGGCAGCTAGCTGGACCCATGCCTGGCATGAAGAGAGGACTGAAAAGATTGGGGTTTGTCACCACCTTCTTTTAGGAGCTCCTTTGAACTGCCTGGAAGTTGGTCCAAGAAGTCTGTTTTCTCTTGGACTATATTGAGCAAATTCTCTAGCAAATCCCCTTTTCACCAGCCTTAACAGGCGTAACCCAGCCGAGCTCAGGTGTCCAGCACGCTGCTGAGAAAATGACTTCACATTTGGGGTTATTGCTCTGAAAATCCCTTCTGTGCTTCCCTCCCTGCCTCCTCCTCTCCCTCACCACGCTTGTCCCCTCCAGCAGAAGTGTGATATATGTCATCACCTACAGAGTCCTCCGTGGCTTGTCTTCTCCTGGCCGCCGTCCATTAAACGCTGACAGAACAGCTATTCAAAACACGAGCAGGAGGCTCAGCAGCGTGGTGAACACGAGAATAGCACCGTTAGGTTGTGGTTCAAAGGACCGGAGCTGGCTGTCTTGCCCTCCCTGGGTGAAGTGAACCTCCGCAGAGGGAGCAGCGACCACCCAAGTCCCCAATTTTGAGAGCCCAGCGGGGAAACTGTCCCAGCAGATGAACTGTTATTGAGCATCTCTGGGGGGAGATCTCTCTCGGTCTCCACGAGGAACGCGGGAACTCCAGCAGAAGAGGGGTGGCAGCGGGAGGGACAGGCCGGGAGCTGAGCGTGAAACCAAGCCACGCTCCGCAAACGCCCGAGGCCACAATGAAGGGCTTGAATGAAAGCAGCAAGGTGCGAAACCGGAGTATGCCAGCAGAAATGTCACCGGGGCGTGGTGCGGGTGAACCCATGGGCTGGTCGTGGAGAGCTGGGTTTCCTGCACCTGCTTCCTACAAAACCCTCTTAATTATCACCAGTGTTTCAGCGATAGCATCACCATATCCAGTGCACATTTGGGATTTTTTTTGGTGACTTTTATTTTTTCACTGCTGCTGGAAGAAATGCTTGACTGCTTTATTTGCTGCCATTCATAACAGCAGCTGAACGAAGGGTGTTTATTTTAGTGAAGCTCTTAATGACTGGAAAGGAAATGACTCGCAAGTAATTATAAATAGCTGAAAGCTAAAGGCATTGCATAGATTCATTCGCTGTTGAGATATGATAGTTTTTCTCATAAAAATGTCATCTTGTTCCTCAGAAAGATTCCTTAAAATACCTCGTCAGCCAGCAGACGCGCGTGGTACCCAGGTACCATCTCCTTGTGATGA